>NW_005871456.1:73490-98998 GCF_000147115.1 Myotis lucifugus | reverse complement strand
GTAACTCTTCACCAGGATGTGTCTCCGCTGCATTTTCTATCCGAAGGGAGCGCTGCTAACATTCCCCAGCCAGGAATGCGGAGGGCTCTGGCCGCGCGTCCGTGTGGAAACAAACAGCGGAGCCCGTTATCTCTCTCCACGTTAAACAAAACCGTATGAGCAGCGGGCCCCCTCCCGCCCCCAGCCCTGGCGCAGGGAGGCCCGCGTCTGGAACATCCGCTACCCGAGCCTCTCACATCCTGGTCCCTCCCTCCCCTGGGCCCAGGCCCTTCCTCCAGCTGCGTATCAGCACACACCTCCCGGGTCCCCTCCGGCCCGAGGCCAGAACCCCAACACGCTGCTGCCAAACCCCGTCTTCTGCAGCGTGAACAGCGTGCAGTTTCCAACACGCAGCTGGGATGAGTCGGATTCATCCGCGCTTTGCTCACCCGAGTCCCGTTTGGCAAGAGCCACCTGATGAAAAGCGAGTCTTCCACCGCTCCCTCCGCCCCCCACGCCTTCCATCTTCGAGCCTGAGTCACGTTGGCCGGCGACCGTGAGCTGTAACTGCAGAGAGCTGGGCCTCGTTCACGGCTGCTACCGGCACTGGAGAGGGGGCCGGGCCCTCGAGGAACTGAATTTTTAATTTAATGTAAATTAATTTAATTGTAAAGCGGGGAGCCGGCCAGTGGGCGCGGTGGGATGCTACAGCTGTGAGCATGACCTGGAGGGTGAGGCCGCTCATTCCCAGGGCCTGGCACACAGTAGGGCTGCAGCCAACACTCGCCGAGCAGCACCATTGTCCACACTCGAGCCCACAGCCCTGAGGGGCCTGTAGAACGAACACCAGAAATTTCATCTTCTTTTTTCATTCTCACCGAGGAGTGAGGATATTTTCCCCTCGATTTTTAGAGAAAGAGGAAGGAAGCGGGGAGGAGGGAAGACAGAGGGAGAAACATTGACGTGACAGGGACGCATGGATTGGTTGCCACGTGGCCAGGGCGGGAATTTCATCTTTATGTACAAACAACCCAGCCTAACGCGGCCCCGGGAGCTCCATCTGCAGGAACCAGCCCCTGCGGGGCCTCACGGGCCTCGGAGCCGATCTGTGTGTACGCGGTTGTGCGTTAAGCTGGGGAGGAGGCATTTCATACAACAGCTGATTGTCTGCATGCAATTAGACATGCAAAGACCTGCTCCACGAAGGCCGACACAGAGGGAGGAAGCAAAAGGGACGCGTTGGCCACCGCTTGGGCCTTGTTCGTACCGAGCAGGGATTTAAGGGGTGCACTGGCTGAGGGGTCTCTTTCAAAAGAGGAGGTGTCATAAGAGAAAGGCGCCCACGGCCGGCAAGTTGGGCCGCTGGCCAGCCATTTGTGATGAGGCTTCCGGAGCTGGTGGCCTGGGATTTGGGCTGGTGAGGATGGAGGAGGCGAGGCTGCCACCTGCTGGTCAGCAGGCAGTTCACCGGTGTCTGGAGATGAAAAATAATTCAGACCCGGTGGGTCATCACAATCGCGGAGGTTTTAATTTATTGCCTAGCCTTACTTATTAAAAAACAGTTTCAAGCCCGGCTGGCGTGGCTTCCTGGTTAAGTGTTGAGCTATGAACCAGGTCACGGTTCAACTCCCAGTCAGGGCACATGCCCGGGTTGTGGGTTCAATCCCCAGTAGGGGGCGTGCAGGAGGCAGCCAATCAATGATTCTCTCTCATCATTGATGCTTCTCTCTCTCTCCCTTCTTCTCTGAAATCAATAAAAATATATTTTAAAAAGTTTCACAATTATTCTATATTTGGAAAAAAATTACTATGCTTCACATATTCGTATTTTTGCAAATCACTATAACCATCGGCAGTTTCTCCCTCCTCCCTCCCCCTGATGAGCTGAATCGCCGGCTGAAACGGTCCGCTGGCAGCTTTCGTCTGTGTTTCTTGGAATCGCCTCCCACCTCCTGACAACGGAGCAGGGGCTGGGTTCTGAGGGGATAACCATCGGGTCTTGCCGGTTCCGTCCCGGATCACGCCGCACCCAAAGGTGTGCGTTCGGGCCACACTCCGGGGTTTGGTGACAGCACGGAGTCAGCCTCTCCCAACCTTAAGGAATCTTAAAGAACGTTCCAGTCGTAGCCACCTGGGTAGTTACAACACAGCCAGAGGTCGGAGCTCGAGCGCCCCCTTGACCAGCCACAAGCTCTCAAAGGCGACGTGGACGCAGGGTTCAGGCGCCCCGAGGGTGGGGCGCCTGCAGAAGCTTCCAGACCGGATCTGCTGACTGACCGTCGGAACCACACCACCTGTTCAGCCTCCTGACGGGACACCACGCTCCTAAGACTCACGCGTGTCCTCTGCAGCGTGCTCACGCGCGTGGCTCACAGGAGAACGCAGAGGTTCTTTATCCTGTAGAGTCAATGGCACTTGGTTGTTCCCAGTTTATGGGGATTAAAATAATGCTGCTCAAGCCGTTCCCACACATGTGTGCCTCCCGGGGCAGGCGTGGGTGCATTCCTTGGGCGAACATATTGAACTTCCCGAGGATCATACCAAACTGTTCCCCGAACTGTGCAAGCACCGTCTGGGTTCCCTACAGTTTATGGAGGTGCCAGCCTCCCCGCCTCCCCCCGTGACGTGTGCTGTGGCTCAGCCCTCTGTGTGCTGCCGCCGTCCTGGTGGCTGGGGCCCTCTCCCACTGTGGCTCACATGTGTGTCTCCCGGCGACTATTGACCTTGGGCACCGTCTTCTGTGTGATTGGCCGGGTCCCCGGGCCTGTCGATCAGACGGACACTCCTTGGCCTCCGTCTCAGGGCTGAGAGCATCCGGGTTGAACCCGAGTGATTTCCAAAGTCTTTCTTCTCTCCTCCAAGCTCCTGGTCTTCGTTATTTCTCTTGGACGCGCCCTGGAGCCTGGAGCCCTGGCCTCTGGGGGGAAGCGGCTCTCTGAGGCCAGCATCTGTCTGTAACGGCCAAGGTCAGACGGAAAGCGAGGAGGCCTTGGTGGGCCACTGATGGTCTCTCTTGGGTTCGGTGAACACTGGCCGGGACGAGGTCTGCATTTCCCACACGTTTCCTGGGTAAAGGTCTCAGTGGACAGGACACTGTGAGTTTATGCTGCTCTCTGAGGGGTTGGTGTTAGTCCTGTGACAAAACTTGGGGCCTATGGAGACATGTGTCTGGTTCCCACACATATAAGGCAGCAGAGAGCATAGCTCTGTTTTCTTTTTTTTTAAATTTTTTTCTTTTTCTTTTTTTTTTTTTGGAGAGAGAGGAAGGGAGGAGGAGAGGGAAAGATAGAAACCTCCATGAGAGAGAAACGCCGATTGGCTGCCCCCTGCATGCCCGCCCCCTGCGGCGGATTGAGCCTGCAGTCTCTCCCGCATTCCTCTCTCTCCTGCCTTTCCCCAGGAGTCCCTTGGGGACCTTATTCTGGATGTTTTCTTGATGGTCACACGTGGTCAGTTTTTAAATACTGTCCCCGACTTCACAAGAACACGTAGGAACATTCCCAACAAGACACCGGCCCGCTCGGCGGTCTCCTCCAGCACCCAGGATTGAAGGGAGCGGCCTCGCCTGCAGATGGTGGGATTTCTCCAGCCGGGAGGTTTTGGCTCTGTGTACGCTGAGGACGGTTTGCGCGCATTAATGGCACGTGGTGGTGGTGTTCTGTAGACAGATTGGGGGAGGGGGGGCGCACAGAACTGCATGTCAGCGAGACAGCCAGGCCATCGGGCCTGCAATCCGTCCTCAGCTCGAGGCCGAGCATGGCCAGTGCGCTCCGGATTTCTCTAAAAATTGGCTTGGCATTTCTGTGGGGGCTCCAAATCGTTTTTATTTCTCTCATCTCAAGGATCCCATACACCAGCTTTCCATTTTGCAGGAGAAACCAGCCAGAAGAGATTCGTAGAGAAGTCAGAGCTGGTAAAGCCGGGAACAGAGTTTCTGCTTTCTCGGTCTATTTTTCATTTATTTCTTTTTATAAGATATCTGTATTGATTTCAGAGAGGAAGGGAGAGGGGGCGAGAGAGAGAGACGTCAATGACAAGACTCCTTGATCGGCTGTCTCCTGCACACCCCACACTGAAGATCGAGCCCCAAACCTGGGCATGTGGCCTGACCGGGAATCGAACCCATGACCTCCTAGGTGGACACTCAACCACTGAGCCATACTAGCCCGGCTCAAGCTTCATTCTAATGAACCGCTGCGGGGAGCATCACAGAGCCGCTGATTCCTCATAAACTAGGAGACTTCGTGAGCAGATGTGATGTTCTCATGCATCCGTGTCAGACGCCCTGGACGGCGCCTCCAGGCCCGTGTCTCTGCTGGAGAGGAGCGAGACTGACAGGCGCACGTTCCCACTGGACCGTCCTGCACTCCCGCGGCCACGTGTCTGGCCTATAGTTCCTGCCTTTGATGTTGCTTCAGGTGTTGATTGTAATCAATGACTTGTACAGGAGGTGGAAGACCTAATTTACGGCCTGATGACATACAGTAGATACAATGTTTCTATTTAGATTGAACAAAACCCCTGGCCACCCCCACCCCACATCCGTTTTCTCTGAGCAACAAGAAAAGGCTCCGGGCGCAGAGTCAGATGAAGAAAGCACCCCCTTCACCCCCTTTTTCCTAACCAGCTCGACGTTTAGCAACAACCCTGGCCGGCCAATGAAAACACGTCTTTGATAGAGGCTAAGGACAGAGGAAGATAAAAAACAGCTGGGCAGTGTTTTTTATACCAAAGGAAACCACTTTGAACTACAGAGACAATGTCGTTTAAACCCAAACAGATGTGGTTTGCTCTTGTTTTTGATCCTCTCGTAGACTTTTCCCTTCAAAACGCCCGCAGATGCACAGAAATGATGACTTTCAGATGTTTGCACATAGCTCGTGTCTGTGAGCATGTCACCTTGGTCAGCAGATCGGGGACACCCAGGATGGCGGCATTTGAACAGGGACAGCGGGGTACCAGGGCAGGGGGGAGTTACCGGAGGGGTGGGGTGAAGGCTGGCCTGTGGGAGGCCGAGAAGCCGAAGGGGAGAGAAGACACATACTATTGTGTTCAAATGTGCTCTCCACGGCTTCGAGAACCCTGGCGGCGTTGGATCCTAACGCGGAGGAGAAATGCTTTTGAGATGAATCACATCACGTGGACGCTCTAAAAATAACACACAGGCCGCTTTCTGCACATCTGTGTCCGCACTCATTACCGTCCACTTAGCACCGATGTCCTCCTGCGTCCAGGGTGGACGCCCCGCTGCTGGGAGGAGAAATCGCTGGAGCAAAACTGGTTTATAACGTGCAGCGTCACCCGCCCAGCGGCAAAGGAATCTGCAAAAATATCCCACATCCACTTTCAGCTGCAAGGGCTCAGGGTTCTCACGCGGGCATTCGCCCAAAGCGTGGAGGGCGGGCGGCACAGACAGAAATTTTATCTGATTTTCCCCTTTCCTTCCCCCTCTTCTCCCCGCTTGAGTGAAGGGAGGGGAGTCCGTGACCCGGGCGGGGAGACGTAGTTCCCCGGCCAGAACCAAAAGAGAGACCCCTGGGGGCGGCCCCAAACCCCACCGCCCAGCCCCCCAGGTCCCCACCGCCCAGCACCCGCAATGGCAGGGACAGCCGGCTCCCCTCAGCGTCCCTTCCAGGCGCCTCCTCCTTGGTTTCTACGATTTCCTCCATCGTCACCGCCCTTAAAAGCATTTAAAAGACCATCTGGGACCGAGGGAATGAGATGCATATATTTGTTGGCAAAAGTTTGAAAAGAGCAGTGAGTGTGTGTCTGTGTGAGTGAGTCTATGTGAGTGTGTGTGTCTGTGTATACATGAGTGTGCGTGTATATATGAGTGTGCATTTGTGTATGAGTGTGTGTGCCTGACAGTGTGTCTGTGTATGTGTGTGAATGTGTGTGTGTATGAGTGTGCGTGTGCGTGCGTGCAGGGGGTGCATAAGGCAGGGCTGGGGAACCTTTTTCCTGCCGAGGGCCATTTGGATATTTATAACATCATTCGGGGACATACAGAATCATCCACTTAAACATTCGCCTGCTCTGTTAGGTCAAACATCTCATTCACTCACCCCTCATGCCTGGCAGGGCCAGGCCACATAATTTCATGGGCCTAATGCCGCCCATGGGCCGGACATTCCCCAGGCCTGTGTAAGGCACAGAGCGAGGTGTGATGGCTGAGGGTGGAGGTGAATTTGAGCCTCAATATTGGGAAACAGGCCCAGCGTCGGCAATGGAAGCAGAGGGCCTGGCTTATCAGCTGGCATTTCTAGAACTAGGGCTGGTTTATCAGCATTTACTAGAACGAGGCCTGGCTTATCAGCTGATATTTCTAGAACTAGGGCTGGCTTATCAGCATTTACTAGGACGAGGCCTGGCTTATCAGCTCGCCTCGGGCATAAGTGCGAGGTGAGGTCATTGAGCCACAGACTCCCTGGCAGCAGTAACCTGGCGCTGTGTGCGAAAGTGCGAGGTGAGGTCATTGAGCCACAGACTCCCTGGCAGCAGTAACCTGGCGCTGTGTGCGAATGCTCATTGTTTGAAAAATGCAGTTGTGTTTACACTGCTGGAGTCTCCAAGTCCCTTCTCTCCCCGCGTGGGCCGTCCGTCCGTCTGCCTGTTTCTGGTCCTTGGGGGGGGGGGGGGACGGCTCCTGCCCCACAGACTCAAGAGGAGCGCCCCTGAGTCTGATGCCCCTGTGGTCGGTTCCCCCGCCAGGGCGTCCTGAGCGGTGAGGGAGGGAGGGGGAGAAGGAGGGGGTGAGGGAGGGAGGAAGGGAGGGAGGGAGGAGGCCGGCTGGGCCCATCAGGCAGTGACTCATTGCTCCAGAGGCTGCGTGGATCCAGCTGCCCCGGGTGTGGGGAGGGTCCGGAGGCTGAAGGGGGAATGGGGGTCAGGACTGGACAGATGCCCCCCTCCCTGGTGCTGGGGCCCTGAGCTGGGGCAGAGGGATGCAGGCGGCCGCCTTCCCCTGCCGTGGGCAGTTCTGAGTGGGCAAGGGACCAGGGTCCTGACAGGGTGACGCATGACACGGGCTGAGAGGGAGAGGTCATGGGTTAGGGAGCCACGGAGCTGGGCTCTGATAACAGGGTTTTAACTGTGATTTTAGGCAAATTATTTCTGCGTTTCTTCTGTACCTTATGCAAATGAAGAGGTTTGGATACGTTTTTTTCTGAAGATCCTTCCAACTAGGAAAGGCTCTCGGCATGACAGTCTTTTGTCGCCGCTTTTAGTTTTGGAAACAACACGTTGAACGCACCACTTCAGCCACACGCGCAGCGGGAAAGAAAAGGCGAAACTGAAAGGGAGAGAGAGACAAAGACACGCACACGGGGCAGTGAGGAGAGGCCGGCAGCGCCGAGTCTGTGGGGGAGGGGGGTCCGCTTGGTCCCCTGCGTCCGGCTCAGACCCGAAGCAGCCTGCCCAGGAGCGGCCACGGCCCTGGAGGGGCCTCGGATGTGTCTGCTCCCTGGTGATGGACATCACCGTCGGTGCAGCCTTCGCTCTAACACACCCCAAACGCCCGCCTAACACTGAGTGACCCGGAACCCGCGGGCAGGGCCGGTGGCCACGGCTCCCAGTGCAGCGTCCAGCCTGACCCATTGGGTGAACTTGCCAGCTGATCCGAGGGGCTGTCCCGGCCCACGTGCCCCGGCCGGTGGGCGCTCTGTTGTCACCGGGGAGCATGCTGATGACACCCGGGGGGCGGGGGAGGGATGGGTGAGATCGCGGCATCGTGACCGGGTTCTCCGCGGGGACGCTGACGACACGTTGCCTGTACCTCACCGTGTGGAGGCCCCGCGGCAGGCCCGTGACCACGTGGGACTCGTCACACACGTGCTTTCTTATCCACACAATCTCATGGCTCCTTCTCTCCCAGCTCCTCGCGCTGCCCACCTACTGCCCTGGACCCCTGGGGTGACAGCAAAGGAAAGTCAACAGAGGATCCGCGAGGCTGAGCTCTGGCGCGAGAGAGACACCGCATTGTGTGTGTCGTCTCGAACCAGTAAGTACATGTGACGTGAGTGCAGGTGAGCAGCACGGGGGAAGGGAGCCGGGGGAAGGGAGCCGGGGGAGGGGAGACCGCCAGGGACGAGATGGTGTTCAGAGCCAGCGGGCACCTCCCCCTCCGCAGACGGGACGCTGAGCTCCGCTGGGCCCCGCACGGCCTCCGCTCCACGTCCTGTCGGGACGCACGTCAGCAGGACTGTGCCCCCGAGACCAGCACATCTGGCGCTCAAACCTGTGTGCGTCTCCTCGTGACACCCCCGCTCTGTCCACGCGGCGCCCGGCCTGGCTGGCTGCTTCCTGCCTCCTGCCCCGAGGGATCAGCCCACCGCGAGGTTGGGGCCCAGAAAAGGCGCCGTTTTCCTGGGTGATGCCCCCTTCGGTCTCCTGGTCTTGAACCCCAGGCCGTGAGCACAGCGGGTGAGGCCTGGCTCCCAGCAGTGCTCACAGGGTGGCCGGGCTCTGCCACAGGCTTCGAGGGTGTCGGGTGAGGGAGGGGGCGGGGAGGGACGGCAGGGGGTGGCAGGGAGGGAGGGCCGGTGGGTGGAGGGCCGGTGGGTGGCGGCCCAGAGCACCACCCCCGTGGCCCCCAGAGCAGCTGTGATTTTATCGGCCTGGAAATGAGGTTTCTGGGACCAGCACGGAGGTTGAAAAGCACCGGAAGCCGCGGCCCCTGGCGAATAGTAAACACAGCCCTTCTCTGAGCCGCCTGAAAACTTGGCTCCAAATGCAAAGTTTCTTACAAAGTTTCCAGTGGAACTAAAACCCTAGGGGGTCGCTTTAAAGTTCTGAGAAATAAATGGCGTGTGCAAGCGTCCCATTGGGCGAGCTCGCCAGCTGATCCGAGGCGCTGCTGGCAACGCTGATCAAAGAGCCGGAGAGCCCGCAGGGGGAGGGCCCTGTGCAGCACTCGTGCTCTCTTTCCCAGCGAGGGCCATGTCCACACACATGCACACAGCACACACATGCACAAACAAACGCAGGCACACGTGAGAGCCTGCATACACACATACATGCAGACTCACGCACACACGGACACATGCAAAGCGTATGCTCATCCATGAGCACATACATGCATACATGCATGCACACACATGCACAAGCAACCGCAATGAGTGCATGCATACACACATACATGCACGCATGGCCACATGCAATGCACATGCTCATCCATGAGCACACACATGCACACATAGATGCCCATACATGCACACACGGGTTCGTGCAAAGCATACACTCATCCATGAGCACACACATGCATGCACATACCTGCACACGTGCACATGTGCATGCACATGCAGACACAAAAATGGGCACACATTCACACATGCACACACACATGCATTTCATGTAGGGCATGATGACATGAGGGTTGGGTGTATGCTTTTATTTGGACAGACTTTTTTAAAAGATAAAAATTGGGTGTGTAGGGACTTCTTCCAATGAAACATGTTAGCATGTGTGACTTCCATGGTAATAAAATTAGAAGTCTCACTCATCCTGGGGATAAATACTCAGAAAGCCAGACTTTGGTGTCCAATCCACAGCTGATAGAGGATCATTTCCTCACCATCTCACTGTTTGGCTAAAGAAAAAAAAGGAACATCTAGGGTTATGGATTGATGCCTCTGGTTGTGGTGGTTGTGATGCGCTTGTTTGCGTGTGTGTGTGTGTGTTTACACATGTGCCTGTGTGTTTACACGTGTCTGTGTGTTTGCCTATGTGTCTATGTGCATGTGTCTGTGTGTGCATCGTCTCTGAGAAGAAAGACCTTTCAGTCTCCCAACTTTTCCCAAAAGGCCCAGGAGCGAGGGAACAGTAACCTCTCCAGGGGTGCGCTCTGCGTCCTCTCACTCAGCGCCCCTCACAGCGTCTGGGCCGGTCACGTGACTGGGTGAGACCCGTGAGCGAGGCTGGAGCAGCTGGCGAGGCCTGCGATGTGCCATCAGCCATGGGCCAAGCGGGGGCCGTGGGTGCTCCTGCCGAGACCCCTCCTTACGGGACCTGTGTTCAAGCACTGGTTTCTGCCCCTTCCCGCGAGCCGGGCCCCAGCGTGTGGCCTGAGCCGCCTTTGCCCCGGGGGGGGAGACATCACGGGAGCACGACGGAGCCACGCGGAGGAGGAAGAGCAGCTGGATGCCTACAACCTGGACCACGTGCTGCCTCCAGACTGTCTCCAGGGAGGGACGCTTGTGTGAGCTGCTGGGTTTTTGTCGCGGCACTGCCGTGGGTTTGTTGACTTCAGCAGGGGATACGGGCCACTCGGCCGGGACGCACACGGAGCCCGAGAGCCCGAAACCACACGCCCGTCCCGCCACGTGGGCCTCTGTGGGAAGCAGGGAGCCCCGTGGGTGAGAGCAGGAGCTGGGCGAGTCCCGGGTGAGAGACGGCAGGGTTACAACAGACAGAAGACGCAGCGCGAACGTGTGATGCATGAATGGTGTCGCCGGTGAACCCTAAAGAAGACACCCCACGCGGTGCGGGACACACCAGGTGCTCACTGGAGCTCAGCCGCCATTACTGCCGTGGGCCCTGCTGCTATTGTTTATAAAAATCCATCTTTATTGCCTTCAGAGAGAGGAAGAGAGAGGTGGAAACATCCATGATGAGAGAGAATCATCGATCAGCTGCTCCTGCACACCCCACACTGGGGATGGAGCCCACAGCCCAGGCATGTGCCCTGACCGGGAATAGAACCGTGACCTCCTGGTTCATAGGTCGATGCTCAACCACTGAGCCACACTCTCCGGGCCCCTGTTGCTATGGTTGACGGAGGGTGGAGAGGGAGGGTCCCCCCAACTTGAGGGTGTTTGGAACCAGGGTCTCTGGTCTCGTCTCCATATCCCCTTCCCCTCACCCCAGTGTTGCTCGGCCTGGTCCCAGGGGGTTAGGAGCTGAGGGGGAGATGGGCTCGGTCCAGGAGCCACTCTGAGCCCCTGCTAGCTTCCTGGCTCACGTAGAGCTTCCCATTAATTATGTGAGCGTCCCGTCCCCACGACACCATGACTAGAAGTCACATGCTCCCCGTTTCCAGATAACAAACCGAGGCTCAGGGCGTGGCTTGGATGTTATGAGGCTAACGGAGGCAGCGTGGGGTGGAAGCCACAGGTTCCTACTTCTCGATGTGGCTTCCCGGGGACTGCAGACCCATGGCCCCAGCCACGCTGCCCGGGGCCTGTCTGCAGCAGCGACAGTCGGGGGTGGCGGGGGTAATGGGGTCACGGGCCATCCTGGGGGTCCTGGGAGGGGAGAGAAGAGGACACAGCAAGCCTGACATGTCCACATCACAGCTCAAGCAAGTCCCCATCCCTCCCCCGAGGCTGGCGCGACGCGGTCGGTTGGGATCCCAAACGTGGCCACAGCCCCTGATGGTCAGACGAGGAACGCCGAGACGCGAGCTCAGCGGCTAGGCCTTTATTTTCCTTTCTTCCCAACCCAGACAAAGCGGCCCTACTCACTTTAGGAGAAAAGGGTTCCAGGAAGAAAACTGCTCTTCCTTTGGGGATAAAAATAGCCTCTTTTTCGCCTGACAGGAGTCGGCGGCCGGAGGAAATGATTTCTGTCTTCGCTGACCTCTGCTACGTGTGCTGGTCACCTCTCTGCTTAATTGCTTTCGCTTCAATTATTTATGGTTGGAAAGGACCTCGGCTTTACCTCCCCGATGTCAGGGCACCTGTGTGCACAGATGTCTCCGCTCATCTCTGAAGTTTAGCGGAGCCGCAACCAAGAGCAGCTTCAGGGCCTCTTCTCCCTCCTCTCAGCCCTTGACTCTGAAAACATGGCCCATCCTCTTAGCAGACGACTGAGTTCCCAGAGTCGACGACTCATCACACACAGGATTTCAGCGTCCCCGGGTCTGAAGGCAGCCACGGGTTTCCAAAACCATTTAGGAAAGAAAACAACCAAGTCTGAGGGACTGTCTTTGTTCCCAAATATTGTATTTTAGACCAAATTATATTCTGGCGGCATGGGCACAACATGTATTTAAATTGTGATTTTTTTTTTCATTTACAGAAAAATGTCCTGGTTCCTAGGGGACTCTGGGTAGGCAGAGCCTCGTCATTAACTAAAATCTGGAGCCCGTGGCCTTGAAGTGGCTCTTGGCTGTGGTTTGAGTCCTAGGATTGGAGCAAATGCTGTCAGTTGTGGAACCGGAACGTGAACGGATGCGTGTGAGTGTGTGTGAGAGAGTATGTTTGTGTGTGTGTGTGTATGTCTGTGTGTATATGAGTGTGTGTTTGATTATATCTGTGTGTGTGTATGTGTGAGTGTGTGTGAGAGTAGGTGGGTTTTGTGTGTGAGTGTATGACTATGTGTACATGAGTGTGTGTTTGTATCTGTGTGTGTGTATGTATGAGTGTGTGTGAGAGTATATGGGTTTGTGTGTGTGTGAGTGTATGACTGTGTGTATATGAGTGTGTTTGTATCTGTGTGTGTGTGTATGTGTGAGTGTGAGAGTAGGTGGGTTTGTGTGTGTGTGAGTGTATGACTGTGTATATATGAATGTGTATTTGTATCTGTGTGTGTGAGTGTGTGTGTATGTGTGAGTGTGTGTGAGAGTAGGTGGGTTTGTGGAGGGGGAGGAGGGGGAGGAGCGACCCGGCCCACGTGGCAAATCGAGAACAGCTCACGGACCACGCGGAGGCCGAGCAGCACTCGAAGGACAAGGGGCATTCGAACCCTGGGCCTTCCTTCTATTTAACGGATAACAATGAACATACAGGCTTGCTCCGAGCACGGGCAGAATCCACGTGAACCAATGAGCTCATAACCTGCCATACATGAGCTTTAATACTATCTGTGGTCATTCTTATGACATGTTGTCGCTCTTCCAAACCTGCCAAACCCATCGCCCGCACTGCGGACATTCCCTTTCCTGTGCAGAGTGCCAGGCCTGTTACGCTCCACAGTGCTTTCCTCTTTTTCATTTTCCCCAACACACAGGGCGATTTTGACAAATCCTTCTGAAAGTCGTCCCATCCTGAAGTAAGAGAATCAGGGACGAGGCCCTTTATGCTGGAACATGCTGCCACCTGCCGGGCACCAGGGGAAGTGCAGCTCTCACACACCAGCCCCTGGGTAGGAGGTAGGGCTGCCTGGGAGGCGGGGCCGGGGCTGGGAACCAGGGGCCTCAGTCAGTACCTGCTCCTGAGACATCAATCACAACACCTGCAGGTAAGACAGCAGAAGCGGGGCCCTGGTTCTGAATTTCAGAAAAGATGCAGATTCAGCTTAGAAGGGATTATTTGATCATGGAAATCTGTGGTTTCCCAAGTATCAGCCCTGCTCAGCAGCAAGGTGGGGGTGGGGGGGGGGCTGCTGTTAGAAATGCAAACTGGTCAGAATCTGTGTATGGGGGGGGTAGGGGGAAGGGGCCGCAGGGTGGACCAGGCGGCTCTGCCCCTGAGGTTTGAGAACCGGGGGTCTGTGGTTGGAAGTGGGGTCCACAGAGAAGGTGGGACGAGGTGCTCACAGCGGGAGGCGGGGGGGCAGCGAGAGAGACCAACCCAACCTGGGTGGGCCAACAGGAAACGTGCGTCTCTGATAAGGGGGACCCCCTGGGTTGGCGTCACTGTGACCACAATGCTTGTCTTTCTGGCTAGAGTTGCAGTTTCCGACAAAGACTAAAATAACAGACAGGCGGGCTTAGACCGTGTCCTATTTTTTCCTGATTAAAATCACTCACCGAGATGGAACTAAAGCCCCGAAACTTGACTCACACACATAACTAAACCCGAAACGCAAGTCCTTGACTGTTAAGGAGACGCGTCATTCCATTTCGCCTCCCTTAAATCAGCGGAAACAACAATACACCTGGGTCATTATCACCAAACCTCCCAGCGCCCGCCGCCCGCGAGGCCAGAGAATATTCCCATTTGCAGACGTGGATTTGACATCAAGTCACGCTCCTGCGATTGTGTCAGCAGCTCAGGTCGCGTCCACACCACAGAGCACATAACCTGCCTGGGGTTTTAAGGACATAACCTGCCTGGGACTTTAAGGCTCTTTAGCTAAAAGCGTCCCAGAGGGCGAAATGCTGTGAGCCTATGGGGGAGCCCGGGAAACACAAAGCCGCCGCAGGGGAAAGAAGAGTCACACAGGTATCTCTCTTACCTGGCAGCCACTCCGAGGGTTAGGGTGACAGATCCCAGGACACGTGGCTCGGGGGGCCGGCAGGAGAGGACAGTGGGCAGGAGGTCGGGCGGAGGTCAGAGGTCGGCCGCATCCATCTTCCCCACCCGCTCGCTGCAGGTGCTGCAGGTTGTGAAAATCCTCGCGGCACGTGGGTTGACAATCGCTGGCCTGCGCGTATGAAGTGTGCGCCGTGGTCCTCATCCCCTCGATGTGGTGGACACGGGGCGGCCGACCCTGGTGACAGACAGGTGAGAGGTGAGGAGGCTGAGGCGGAGCAGGTCACACAGACACCACGGCGGCGTCCCTGACCCCTTCGCCTGTCAGGTAGCGGGGGGCTGGGCCATGTTGTGGATAAACACCTTTGGGGGATCAGGTGGGTTGAGAGACTCTGAGAGGAGGGGGGTGGAGGGACGGTGACCGGGCCAGGCGGTCTGGGGTGCACGGGGCGGCCTGGTGGGGCTGGGGCCACGGCCCCGGCCAGAGGCTGGGACATGGGGGGGCTTGGGCTGGACTTCCCAGTCGGGCACCGTCTGAAGCTGGAGCTGAGCATGCAGAATGGGGGCCACTGGGTTTCTGGGCCAGGAAATGACGCCCGGAGGGAAAAGGTGTTTTAAAAACGTGGAGTTTTGAGTTGAAAATGACTTCAGAGTTTGTCCATGGGGTGCAGAGTGCTCTGTGCTCCGAAATGAAGGGTCTTATGCAAATTCCGGCCAATCTGCCAGCAGTGGGGAAAGGGCGAGATGTGGCGAGGACTCGGGAAGGGGGGCAACCAAGAGCCGGAGTTCATGGCAGTTACGCCCGCTCTCCTCTGCTTCCGGCCTCGTAAACACAGGGCGTTCTCGTGGGGAAGCGGCCCTCCTGGGACGGAGGACTGGCGGTGTCCGCCGGCCGGCACCCCCCCGGGCCGGGCATTCCCTGTTCCCAGGGCACCGCGGGCGAAGGGCAGGCCAGGTGGCCCGGGGCCGGCTCAGGGACACCCCTTCCAAGCTCAGGTCCTCTGGCTGTAGCAGGTCCCAGGTCGCACTGTGGTCTCAGGGTGGCGTCCTCCCTGACCAGTCCCATGCGATTCGGGGCTGCTCAGAAAAAGGCTGCCTTTGAAACAGGACGTGGGGTAAGATGAAACCCACCCCATAACCCTGAGGCTGAAATAAAACACTTCATCTTCCCCGGCTGAAACCTCCAGCGGTGGCCACTGGAGGGCGCCCGGCGACAACATGACTGTCCCCTTTACTGCCTTCTCCTTGCTCACTGGACCACGTTCCCTCCCCTAAGGCCGTCTCGTGTCACAGATGAAACGTTATCCTTCCTTGATCCCGAGTTTCAAAGAGCGATTTCATAGAAGAATCACATATCACAACAACCGCCCTCGTTTCTGGAACCCACCTTTTTGCCCAGGTCACGGGGACCGTGGCGGGTCCCTCGCAGGAGACACGACAGGACGGTGCCCTCACCAGGGCCCGGCAATGAGTCCGCATCACAGACAGACCCGCGTGAGCTGCCGCTGACATGTCCAGGTCAGCAACAGCGCACGGACGCCCACGTCCTGAGCAGAAGGGACAGTGACACGAATGTGGTCCCCGTCAGCAGGGGCACCAGCCGCCTCTGGGACCCAGCTCCTCTGGGACCCACTCCCCAGGGTGCTGCCCGGGCGCAGGCCTCATCCCTGCTCTCAATAATCCGTGACTCCACATGTCAACCTTCTAAAGTGAATTCTTCCCTTTAACCTGTCCACTATGGGCTTCCGTGTTTACACGTAAGAACGCACATACTGACTTTCTAGGGACATGTTTCAGTTTGTCACATTTCCCATTCACTCGGACATTTGTTGAGTCTAGGTTCTCCCATAGGCGTGGGGGGCGTGGGGGGGGATAATGTGAACATAGGCAGGGTCCCAGTCTCGGAGAGGTCCCGTTTGGGGAGATAGGTGAGCGGCAATGAGGATGGGTGAGCTACCGACAAGACAGGACGAGAGCGGCCAGACGCGGTTCACTGTGTTCATCCCAATCAGTCTGGGGTCCCAGGGGTTGGGGTGATATATGATTCCTCAGCTGCAGGCGAGAGCACGGGGCTCCGGGGAGGTGGGGGAGCCCCTCAGGGCACCCGGGTGACAAGCAGAGCTGGATGCTGGAGCACCCCTCTCACCAAGGGGCTGGCTGGCTCCCAGGCTGGGGACCAACAGGAAGCTGTGGCATTTGTTATGGGGGGACCTTCCCGGAGGCCAGAGCCTAGCTCCCCACAGTGGAGCCTGGCTGGGAGGAAATCTGTGCCTGAGAGGCCGCGGCAGGGGGGGTGGTCAGGGCGGGTGGTCAGGGTGATGGTCAGGGCGGATGCTGGGAGGTTCCCAGGGAAAAGGGGTGTGGGCTCGTGAATGAGACCATGTGCCGTGTGTTGAGCAGAACACAGGCTTTTCACAAGGAGATTCACTCCTCGGAGAACAGAGGCGCCCGGCACGTGGGTGTGGGACAGGTGCTTCCGTCGGCGGGGCGCTCGGGCACATGATCGCAGCGGTCAGCCTCCGATTCCCGCTTCAGTGATTTATCAGGGAGACTTAGACACGCGAGAGCCTCGCCAGCCACTGCAGCTCGAAATGCGAGACGCGGGGTGAGCGGTGTTCCCAGCGCACGCGGCTCGCGTGCATCCGGGCAGAGGAGCCACCACGGACGCAGCCGGCCGTGTCCCTGCACCGTGGGCCCAGCCTTGCCCCGAGTTAGCGGTTCAGGAAGAACAGGTGTTGGAAATAAAACCTGGGTGAATTCAGCCCCCGTGAAGTCACTGCAGGAATTTCTAAAATTACTCTTCCCGGACAAATGGCTCCCACAAGCCCAGACCGTTTTTCATCGGGAGGGCGCACGGGGGACACTAAATCTTCCTGCCGCGCCCGTGTGCAGCCGGCCCGAGGCTCCATTCATCACGCGTGCCGCTCCGGACGCACGCCACGGTCGAGGGGGAAGGGAGGGCGCCCGGACGCCACTCTGGCCTCTGCGGGGCGTCCCGGGCCAGGGCGCTTCTCCACGGGGCACCGCACGGGGTGAGGCCGTTCCCCATGGGCTTACAAAAGCCCAGGATTCAAGTGAACACATTTAAGCTCATTTTTGTAAACAGAGTCTTTCAAGATAAAGATTGAAGGATTTAAGGGTTAGTGAGCTCCAAGGGTGTGAGTGTGTGTGTGTGTGCTTGTCTGTGGGTGTATCGTCTATCTATCTATCTATCTACCTGTCATCTATCTTCATTGTTGAAAGTATTACAAATGTCCCCTTTTTCCCCAGTGACCCCCTTCACCCCTCCCCCTCCCCCCAGGCCTTCGCCACATTATTGTCTGTGTCCATGGGTACATGTGTATGAGTCCTTTGGTTAATGGGACGGACAAATTTCAGAGGGAAGTGAGGAGGGGGGAGGGAAGCGATTAACCAAAGAACTTACACGTGTATTTTATCTCTATATTTATATACATAATTTTTTTAAAAGAGGGATATGCAGGCGTTAGACGACTTAAAATTGTGTAAGTTTTTCAATGGCTTGTGAACCACCGTTGAATGAGCGTATTTTTAGAGCCAGAGGCCAAGGTCCGGCCCTGCGTGGCTGACGTCAGGTTTGCTTTGCGGAACGGAGCTTCCCTCGGAGCCCGGGGGATTCTCTCTGAAAGGGGGTCTTGCCCATCCTTCGTAAATGTGCCCCCGAGTTTCCCGCGGGGCCGCGGAGATCTGAGCCAGACCGGCCTCCAGGAAGGAAGAAGCCAGTTCACTCATCAGCTACTCCAGCAACACTGGGTTCCGCTGCACATCTGCAGCCGAGTTTAGACACAAAAGCGTGTAGACGTGCGTTCCGTGCCCACAGCCAGAGACTGTGTGGTGGTCGCCTCCGGCTGATCAGACGGGAGGATGGGACCAGTGGCTCCATGCGGCTGCGTCAAGTCACGTCAAAGTACGTGATGGGATGAAGACATCTTCTGCTGCCTTTCAAACATGGGCCTCCGGGACGGGAGAGATTAGAACGTTTCTACCTAATTAGCGGCATTCTTCCCGCGGACCCCGTCAGAAAGCAACCTGATCGCAGCCGAGAGATATTGAAGGAAATAAACCCCGAGGGGGGGTGTGTCTGCGTTCAGCCAGCGAGGCCAACGCAGATGCTCAGGGAAGCAGATGATCAGCTCTGCCCCAGTGGGGGAGAGGCGGGGGGGGCGCTGCTTGCCCGCCAGCCACCAAGTCGGAGCCGCGTGAAGGTTCTGAATCCGGGGCTATTCTGTGAGGTTCCGACCTCACAGAAGCTCCGTGCGTCCACACCAAGGGGCTGAGGAGTCCCCTGGTGCCCACGGTCAAGCCGAATGTCAGCGTCTTCCCCGCGCACGTCGCTCTGACAGGTGAAGCTCGTGTCCACAGAGGGAGGCCCGTCCTGCTGCAGCTTCGTGACCCCAGGACGCGGGCCCCTTGCTTCCTTCCGACCACCAGGACCGGCCGGTGCTGTGTCCACTCTGCGTCATCCTCGGAACGGAGCCGCCTCCCTGCCCGGGGCCGGGAGGGCCGGGCCACAGAGGGGGAAGGCCAGGTGGAGGCTGCTGCCACCGTGCAGCGTGGGCGAGAGCCAGGAGTTGGGGACCCTGGCCCGTGTCCTAGCACTGCCCTCGGACGTGGTAACAGAGAGAGACAGGGTGAGCGTGCAGGAGATACACCGATTTTACTGACCGGTTGTCTGAGTTGGCCAGGGCTACTGGGGCGGCTGAAGCAACAGAACCGGGTCTCCTCACAGTTCTGGTGGGAAGTCCGAGAGCCAGGAGCTGGCGGGCCGGTTCTCTCTGAGGCGGAGAGAGAACCCCGCTCCTGGCTGTAGGCCCTGGCGTCTCCCTGGGCCTCTCCACACCTCCTCTCCTCGGAGCAGCCTCTGTGTCCCGTGTCCCGGTTTTATGAGAACACCCGTCGTACGGGCTTGGTCACCCCTCCCCGGTGACCTCCTGTTGACCCATCCCCTCTGTAAACACTTGGAGTGGGGGAAACGAGTTAAGTCGGCTCGCGTGAATTGCGCGTACTCCGCGGGAGCCGTCTTTAACTCGGTTCATATAGATTTGCGGTGGAGTGCGGGAAACGTGTAAACTCGGGCCGATTGTAACTGCGTATTACCAAATATTTGTTTGTAATCCACCCTTTTGGTGGATGGAACAAAACCAAAAGACAGAGCCATCTTATATTTTGGCGGGAAATTCACCCGCACTCCAAGTGTAAAGATTCCGTCCCCAAACAAGGTCGCCTTCTGAGGAACTGGGGTTGGGATTCCTACGCACGGATTTCGAAGGAGGCAGTGAACCCTATGAACCTGTTATGTGCATGTCTGGTTTGTACGGGATTTTGTGTCCTTGCGTCCACCTCCAGGCCTCAGAACACCTTTGCGAAGCTGGAATCGCGGCCTTCCTTTGGGTTTTCATTTGTGGCTGAGAGACCAGAAGGAAATGCCCCAAGTCCAAGACCGAGGGAGAGTGTGAAGGCAGGTCTCGGTGGTTCCAAACCGCAGGCTGTCCACTCGGTGACGACGTTCACTGGGCACCGCCGAGTGTCACACCTCACAGCAGGCACGGAGAAACCAGAGACCGTGGCCTGGCCGGCGTGGCTCAGTGGTTGAGTGTTGACCTATGAGCCAGGAGGTCACGGTTCGATTCCTGGTCAGGACACATGCCCAGGTTGGGGGCTCGATCCCCAGCAGGGGGCGTGCAGGAGGCAGCCAATCAATGATCCTCTCTCATCATGGATGTTTCTGTCTGTCTCCCTCTCCCTTCCTCTCTGAAATCAATTAAATGGAAGGCTTCTTACCTGTGCGGATGTGTTCTCACTGGACACGTTTTATTCCGTGGTGAGAGCTCCAGGAGTCTGTTCCTCCATGAAGCATCCGTGCACTCATACCGCACACAGGGAAACCACACGGTGCTTGGGGGGAGGGGGCGAGACGTGTGAGGCTTTGACACCGTCCCCGTTGCTAGGATGGGGTTGGAAAGAGTGAGGACTCCCCAGAACAGACAGGAACCCAGCGTAGAGCCCACGGTCGGCCAAGATGCCAGGCGTTTGTGTCTGGGACTGAAAACGGGGAACAGAGAAAAGATGAACATCCGGTTCTGACCCAAAATTGTGTGATGAGAAACATCTAGATCGCATCTATTTTTAATGTCAGTCTATAGGGACGCTCTGTGCTTGTGGTGTGGTGATTCTCAACCTTTTGCCGAGGGCTGATGGCCCCAGACCCTCCATCGGAAGCCCTGGGAACCGGCCCCTCCTCTCAGCTTTGTGTGGAAGCAGCACAGTCTCGGAGCCAGGGCAAGGGCTGTTTTATGAATAGATGCAATGAATTCGAAAGAATGAACTGGGAACAATGCCTTCACCTACTGACTTTCTCATCCATTTCTTTCAGAAAATGAACCGCTGTGTATAGCACCACACTTACTCTTTCGTGTTATTAAATTTCTTGTCAAAATCTTCCTTAAACCTCGGCGACAGAGATGGATGCCCCCCGCGCGCGTGGGGCGGGTAGATTTACTCCGCCGACGCTCGGCGAGCTGATGGAGAGCCCGCTGTCGCCTGGGTATTGGCTCCGTGTAAAACATGGATGGCTCTTCTTGCCTTCTTGGCTCTCCCTCTGCATTGTCTGGTTGGACCGTGCAATTTCAATGCATCCCCTAAGAAATTGGCCTCTCTGAGAAACACCCAGGAAGACTTCATTACAACAGGAAAATGTGCATTCGTCAGAGGCTCTGGATTCCCCCAGGTAGCAACAGGCGGGAGTGCCAACTCTCTGAAGGGGGAGAGGGTGGCAGCCAATGCCTGGAAAGTAACACCGATGCAAAGTAGAAACCTGACCCCGGCCGGCCAGCCATGTGGCTCAGGGGTTGAGTATCGACCTATAGACCAGGAGGTCACAGCTCAATTCCTGGTCAGGCCATATGCCCGGGTTGCAGGCTCAGTCCCTAGTAGGGGGCATGCAGGAGGCAGCCGATCAGTGATTCTGTCTCATCATTATCTCTCTCTCCCTCTCCCTTCTTCTCTGAAATCAATAAAAATATTAAAAAATAAACAAAAAAACAAACAAACCTGACCCAGGCACAGTTAGCAACACGGCCAACACCTGCTCTTTATCTGTGCGGACGCCGGCGCACGGCGACACCACAGACTAAGAACATCCAGCCTCGGTTTGAGATACCACCTTCCATTCCTCTCTGTGTTTAATCAACGAGCAGCGATGTTGAGGACATTTAGGAATAAACTCAAAGAAAAGCATCTGTCATCTTAGAAGCCAATATATGTTTTACGAAGAACCGGTCCCAGAAATGAGTCTCATTTCCTGACATTTGCTACCTTTGAGATGTGGGCACATGAGACTCTTTCGGTGACGGTGCATCTCAGGATCCCAGGGGACCCTCGTGCGGACACTGGACTGGGTGACAGTATAGTTCAATGGGCTGCCACCTCTGGGGACAATTCTATTCAAAGCTGATGGATTAATGAAAGCCAATTTGGAAAAATTCTAGCAGTGCCATCAGAGTACCCAAGTAGGGTTTTCTCATTCAACCTCAGTGTGTGCCCTGGCCGGGACTCAAACCCAGTGCCATTTCTTACCCGAGGGGCATTCTACGGTTCTGTTCTTTGTAGAACAGGGTAAGGGGTTGGGGGTGGGGGGGCAGATTAATGTTGTTCCCTGCGGATCTCGACCGAACATCTCTTTTCTGAAGAGATGCCAGGCTCATCCGGAGGACGGGCCGTGGGAAAGGGAGACATTCCTTTAAGAAAATCTGTAAACTGCAAAACTTGTGAAAATCAATACAAGTAATCTAAAGTCTATGTCAAGGTCCTAAATAGTTGTTAAACCATCATAAACGTGGTCAGATCGGCTGTTGGAGGTTTTCCGTTCTCCCCACCGTGGGACTCGGTCTAAGGCAGCGGTTCTCAACCTGTGGGTCACCAACCAGTGGGCCGCGACCCCTTTGGGGATCGAACAACCCTTTCCCAGGGGTCGCCTAAGACCATCAGAAAACACATATATAATTACATGTTGTTTTTGTGGTTAATCACTATGCTTTAATTATGTTCAATTTGTAACAATGAAAATACATCCTGCATATCAGATATTTACATGACGATTCATAACAGTAGCGACATTACAGTGATGAAGTAGCAACGAAAATAATTTTATGGTTGGGGGTCACCACAACACGAGGAACTGTATTAAAGGGTCGTGGCATTAGGAAGGTTGAGAACCACTGGTCTAAGGGTTCAGGGCTCCTTCTGGAAACCCACTCGCCCCCAGCCCCCCAGTTCTCCTTTCCCTTCAGGAACCCACAGTGTAGTTACGGAGATGGGACCGGGGGAGGTCAGAAGGTCAGGGCGTCTTCCCTCAGGAGGCATCCATCTTTTCGCCGGAACGGTGGTTATGCTTCTTGCAAGTCAAAAGCCAAAAATCAATCATGCTGTGTTCTTTGGCGTCACCCTTTCTCTGAGGTCTTGAGCATAAAACACTTCAACGCCAAGGTCTGAGTGGGGGAGGGTGGTGAGGTGACGATGAACGCTAGGAGCCAACAACTCTCTGGTCCAGACATGACAACATACCCTGATTGCATATCCTACCTTTGACTCCCGTCCTAAATAGCCCTGGTCCTGAATTTTGGTCCTGTTGCTTCCCATGAACTTGGACACATTTCCGAGCTTCAGTATTTTCTCAGATAACTGTCTATAGAAACAGTGGGTGCTGGGGCCGTTAGGCATGTGGCGAAGCTTGCTTTTTGGGAGCAAAACAAACAGCATTATGGGCGGTATAACATTTGGCAATGAACATCCTTTCCTGAAAAGCACGTTTTACAAAAAGTTGAACTGGGAAGGATTATTTTTTAAAATATGTTTTTTTTTTTCAGAGAGAGGAAGGAAGAGGGAGCGAGAGATAGAAACATCAATGATGAGAGAGAATCCTTGATCGCCTGCCTCCTACACACCCCCCTACTGGGGATCTGGCCCACAGCAGGGCATGTGCTCAGACCGGGAATCGAATCGTGATCTAGTTCATAGCTTGATACTCAACCACTGAGCCACATCAGCTGGGCTGGGAGAGATTTTTCCCCCCCAAGGACTGACAGTCTTCCCTTCAAAGTCTAGACAATGCTAAAACCTAGATTAAATTTAAACTTCCATAACAGAAATGTAATTCAACACCCCTGTATTCGTTTATATATGAACGTGTCCTGAGAAGTGTTTGATGACATGCTTGGCTTTTTGGCAAGTGTCTCATTAGAGCAGCAGAACGTGTGTGCCTACCGACGGCTTTCCATTGAACCGTGTGCCTGGGAGGGTTGAATTCCCAGTGCTTCTAGAGGATAATCAGAAATCACGCTTATTTATTCTCATATTCCTCATGTATTTATTGTGAACGGGATTGCAAATGTGCCCAATAAAATTCTTCAAGTGTATAAAACGGCTGTAGTTATTTTTCTAACATGTACTCAAATTAAACCCTTAGCCATACATGGTAGATTTTCGTTTATTTTTAATAAAAAATGATTATGAGGGCTAATCTCACAGACGGGCTTCTGACCCAAGGGTAGTTTAATCAAGCTATTTCTCATTTTGCTGACTGTGCCTGAGATGTGGGTCCGATCTTTTTTATTTAAGAACTTCTGTCAAGGGGCAACTCATACACATAGACTCCCATTAGAATTAATCTTGATCGTTCACTCAGCAAGCTCCATGCCTGTTTCTGTCTGACTATTCTCCGTGTCCCTAAATGGCACCCCAGGTCCAATTTTCATAACAAAGCCATAACCAAACCACCTCCCGGTGGGGTCACGCTGTACACAGAACAAGATTTAATTGGCTCAGGATGAGAATCACACAGCGGAAGGGGCGTTCGTGACCAGAAGTCCCACCTGTCGGTTTGACAGATGAGGACACAGAATCCGGTGGTTAGTCCACGGTTCTGCGGCTGTGCTGTGTGTGTCTCCGATTCAATGATGATAAAAATAAAACAACTGCCTGTGCCCTTCTAAATCCAAAGTCCAAGGCTTGGACCTGGAATCATTCCGTGAACGTGAAGGAGTCACATCTCCCTTGGGTGTCACGGTCTAAAGCAGCGGTTCTCCACCTGTGGGTCGCGACCCCTTTGGGGGTGGAACGACCTTTTCACAGGGGTCGCCTAAGACCATCAGAAAACACACATATAATTACATAATATTTTTGTGATTAATCACTATGCTTTAATTATGTTCAATTTGTAACAATGAAAATACATCCTGCATATCAGATATTTACATGACGATTCATAACAGTAGCAACATTACAGTTATGAAGTAGCAACGAAAATAATTTTATGGTTGGGGGTCACCACACCATGAGGAACTGTATTAAAGGGTCGCGGCCTTAGGAAGGTTGAGAACCACTGGTCTAAAGGCATCAGGGAAGGTGGAAGCCACATGTGGTCATGCCACTCTCTTGCCCCTGACCTGCCCTCAACAGAGGGTTTGGCACCACGGCTCGGTGGCTTCTGCTCTTCATAGTCTTGGTGACAGGGATGCAAGCTATGCGGTGACCACATTTACGAGGGATTTCTCAGCCAGCCCCACCCAGCCAGGCTCCCTCCAACGCTGCACTAACTTCGGTCTCTGCAGCTGAGCAGCTGATGATGGTGCTGACTCATGTTGAGGGGCCTCTGCGTGTGAATGACACTCGGCAGGATGTACCTGTAACCACAGTGTTCCCATGGGGACGACAACATACTCCAGGCTGAGTGGCTATGTCTCCCCACGCTCCCTCCCTCTAAGACACAGGCTTGTTGGGTGGAATTGTCTGCATCATTTAATTCCTTTCTTTTATGTTATTTTTTCTCATTTGCTTCATTTTTCTAATATTGAAGTTAAAACTAAATGAGATGGTGCAACTCGAATGCAAATCTGTATCATGTATATATATAAAAGGCTAATATGCAAAGTGTCCCCTCGGGAGTTCGATCAGGAGACCAGGAGTTTGATCACTCGCTATGACGTGTGCTGACCACCAGGGGGTGGTGCCGAACATGGTGGGCGACCAGCAGCTGCGGCAGGGTGCTGAGGGAGCTAGGGTAGGGGGGAAACCTGTTCAGCCATGAACGCAGGCCAGGCCTAGAGACCCTACCTGTGCACAGATTTCGTGCACCGGGCCTCTAATCATAATATTGGCCACGCTGGACTCAGTTCCATAAACATTTATCAGGGACCTACCATACATTGGAGGCATGCAACCTTTATGCAAAAATCTCAGGACCTGCCCGGAAAGACCATAAGAAACTACTGTACCAGGTATACATCCTCATCTCTCTCCTCTGCTTTGCGTATTGGCTCTTCTGTCCTTCGGGTTAAATAACAGTGCGATGTTTTGCCTGAAGGTCAGGGATGGTGACTGTGG
>NW_005871456.1:32611-73390 GCF_000147115.1 Myotis lucifugus | reverse complement strand
TCTCCTGCGATCGTGCTCACTGTCAGGATAGCAGGGGAGGGGTTTAGTGAACTCACTTTCCTCCGAACTATCCCATATGGAAAAGAAATATCGGTGTTTGGTCATAGCTTCTCTAGGGGGGAACCCTGCCATCCCAAAGAAGAGGGGCGGCCAATGATGCTAACGAGCTATAACATCGGGAGGTATAACATTAGACAGTGAACATTCTTTACTGAGTATAGATTCACTTACATGTGACAGCAAGAGGTGGAGACAGTAACAGTAGCCACAACATCTGGTCTCTGAGATTATAAGCATTGACAGTCATTATTGGCATCAAGGGGTCACATCTGAGAACACAATAATAGTAGGGAACTTCAATACCCCGCTTACAACAATGGATAGATCATCCTGACAGAAAAGCAATAAAGAAACAGCAGACTTGAATGACAATATAGATCAAATGCACCTAACAGACATATACAAAACACTCCACCCGCAGTAGCAGAATACTCATTCTCCTCGAGCACACATGGAAGATTCCCCAGGACAAATCATGGCTGAGGTGCCCAAACAAGTCCTAACAAATTTAGGAAGATTGAAATAATGTCAAGTATTTTTTTTCTGATCACAGTGTGTGAAAGTATCAATGGAACTCGGTTGGTTGAAAAGAAACAAAATTGTCAAACTTCTAGCTTGAATAAGAAAAAGAAAGAGCAAATTCAAATACATAAAATTATAAATGAAAGAGGAAAAATAACTGATATCACAGAAATAGAGAATTATAAGAGACTACTATACACAATTATATGCCAACAGATTGCATAACCTGGAAGAAATTAGAAACATACAAACTACCAGGACTGAGTCATTAAGAAAGAGAAAATCTGAACACAGGTCTTAGTAAGGAGACCAAATAAGAAAAAAAAAAAACTGCCAACAAAGAAAAGTCTAGGGCAGCCGTGGGCAAACTACGGCCCGCGGGCCGGATCCGGCCTGTTTGAAATGAATAAAACTAAAAAAAAAAAAGACCATACCCTTTTATGTAATGATGTTTACTTTCTACCAGGACTGAGTCATTAAGAAAGAGAAAATCTGAACACAGGTCTTAGTAAGGAGACCAAATTAGAAAAAAAAAACAAAAAAAAAAAACTGCCAACGAAGAAAAGTCTAGGGCCTAGTGAATTCTACCAAACATTAAAAGAAGAATGAGTGCCAATTCAAGTCTAATTCTTCCAAAAAATGGAAGAGGAGGAAAATACTTCTAAACTCCTTTGACAGACCAGTATGACCCTGAAACAAAAGCCAGGTCAGGATGCTACAAGAAAAGAAAAATACAGGCCAATATCCCTGATGAATATAGATGCAAAAACCTCAGCAAAATACTAGCAGATAGGATGCAGCAGGTGTGACAGGGCATTGAAAGGACTGTGCACCGTGACTGAGTGGGATTCATCTCAGGAATGCAAGGATGGTTTAACATCCACATGTCAATCAATGTGATTCACATTAACAGAGAAGCAGGAAAATCATATGATTATCTCAATAGATGCAGAGAAAGCATTTGACAAAATCCAACGGCCTTTCCTAATAGAAACTCCCAACAAATCAGGTACTGAAGGAACATACCTCAACGGAATCAAGGCCAAACATGACAAACCCACTGTGAGCATTGAACTCAATGGTGAGAAGCTGAAAACTGTCCCGCTAAGGTCAGGAAAGATATTCAGCGTTCATAAGGTGAAGTAATTAATTCTGTTGCGATGCCCATGCTACCCAAAGCGACCCACACATTTGATGTAATTCCCGTCAAAATCCCAAAAGTGACAAGATGGAGCTATGCTTGATTCCATGATTCAATAGCAAAGTCTACGCTCAGAGCAATGGCTGTGCGTCTCACCTGTGAGGCGTCACAAAGTCAGGCCTGGGGCAGACACTCAGCATGGGCACCATGGACCAGGGAGGCAGCCCCCAACCCCCTTGACACTTCAATCCCTTCTTCTTCTCCTTTTTGTTCAATAATGTCTTTACCATCAATAAGGATTTCTCTTCTATTTTTCTTTCTTTCTTTTTTAAAACTGCACTGATCTCCAAATATCCCCGGCTTTGTCTTTCGCCTTTTCATGTCCCGTGGCCCTCAGAAACACCCTGTTGGTTCCGTGAGCAGCCAATGAGCTCAGGAGCTAGGACCCTGCTCTCACAGTCCCACCGTGCAATCCTGGATCCAGCCATCTTTCGTTTGGAAAGAGGAGCAACATATACAAAGTGATGCTCAAAGGTAGCGTGCTTGTGTTGTTAAAGCATCTTATGACAAGTGCTTCACCATTCAGCAGCAACATATGGTCTGGAAAAAAAGTGATAATTTTATCACCAAAAGGGAGAGTTTATGTTTCTAGCGAATAAAACTGTCACTGGGCTTCATGACAAACTGAATCTCAGGGTCTGAAAATATAGACCTGGTTTTCCTTCTTGTGTTTTTTCATCACCTTGCCTCTACCGTGAATCAAAAGCAACCTGGTGCTTTTATAAAGCCACTGCGCCCTTCACTGTGGGAGCGTCACAGGTACGGTCTTTGGTGCCCAGGTAGTGACATTTCCTCTCCAGCCTCCCCATTCAAGGGCGGCAACCCAAACTAAATTTCTCTATTGCGAGAGAACAGTTCCTTCGGGAGGTCACGGTTCAATTCCCAGTCAAGGACATATGCCCGGGTTGCCGGCTCCATCCCCAGTACGGGGCGTGCAGGAGGCAGCCGATCCATGATTCTCTCTCATCCTTGATGTTTCGATCTCTTTCTCTCCCTCTCTGAAATCAATAAAAGTATATTTTTTAAAAAAGAAACTTAGAGCATATCACCTTTCTCATAGGTACAGACAGTGGGGTCACTAGACAAGGAGCCCAGAACTGACCCTCGTGCAGAAGTGAGAGAGGGGATCCTGGGAGTTTCAATGACACTAGAAACATGTGATAGACAAGAACTCGCTCCTGGGAAGAGGAGAGGATATCACGCAGCCCCGGGATTACTCGGACGGCTGCGCCTTGTGGGGAACAATGTTCGCCACGCGGAGGGAGGCCCGTCAGCTCACCGGCTCCTCAGCACCACAGCCCCCCCGTCCTGCTGCCAGTGGAATAATCAGTGTTTCAGAGCCTTGCTGCCTTTTATCCACCCAGATCTTTGCAAGAACAGAAAGGAGCCCTGACATTCACAGCCCATTAGCTGAGGAAACAGATCGATGGGGGCTTTACAACGGGGCTCCGCGAGGCTCCTTGGAATTAATCTGTTAGCCATTCCCGTTGGTAAACTGGTTGCAAATGTTGTCAGAAGATGAGCCCATAAATACATATGTAACCTTGTCAACGCGATAATAAAACTCTGTGGAATGGAATTTCATGGTGCTTTGGTTACTGTCATAGAAATAATTTCCATTTAAATTACGGCAAACAAACCCAGGGAAACCCATTTAAAGTCGGAAGAGTGATGGCTGAGCAGGACACTCTGTATTTCGGACTTGGGAGCTTAGGGGTAATTGCACCCGAGTGTGGCGGAGGCGGTGAGCCAACCTGCTCACCCTCGGTCAGACCCGAAACGGACAGCGAGGAGGCCACATTCTCGAATCTTGAGTCCAGATCTTATAGCCCAAGGAAGAGACTCATAGCTTCAGCTCTTTGCTTCGCCCTCATGAAGCAAATGACCAAATGCACTATTAATCAGCAAAAATCGTACTCGCATTGATTTTTTTCTACCTGTAAAATTTCACTCAAACGTATGAGAAGCGCAGTTTAGAAGTAGAGGCCAGCAGACTCAAGCCAGTGTCCACCCAACGTGGACATCGGTGTGATGGGGGGGGGCAATGTCATAACCCCCACCTGCCCTAGATCGCTCATCTGTAGGATGGAAACAATAACATTCCCTAAAAATAGAACATTCCCTAAAAATAGTAAGCTCCCAGTAAATACTAGCTGCTCCACCACTTGTAAAATCGTTACTTTTTAAGTAATAATTATGTGAAATTCTTGGTTGCAGACATATTTTTTAATTGTAACTCAAGATGAGGCTTTTATTAATTTTAGAGAGAGACGAAGGGGGGGGAGAGAGGAGAGAGAGAGAGAGAGAGAGAGAGAGAGAGAGAGAGAGAGAGAGGAGAGAGAGAAATAAATATTGATGTGAGAGAGAAACAACGATCGGTTGCCTCCTGTACACATCCCGACCAGGGATTGAACTTGAAACCTGGGTATGTGCTCTGACCTAGAATCAAACCCACGACCTTCCAGCGCATGGGATGATGCTCCCACCAACTGAGCCACACTGGACAGGGCAAATCTTTCCTTTCTGGGGACATACCTGGTTTAATGAAGCAAGAGTGTGATATGTACACACTCCATTCTAAATTTTTGGCAGGTCTAGTGCGTGGTAAGTTTTCCCAGCATTTGTTTTTAATAATAACAAGACCACATTAGCCATCCGGAAAATGGGTATCAAAATGGCAAAATACCACTTATATCTACTAGGATGGATTCAATCAAATAGACAAAGAATGTGGAGAAGTTGGACAGCTCAAACTTGCATCAGTTGAGGACTGGATAAGTAACATGTGTGACAGCTATAGAATGGAATATTATGCAGCAATGAAGATGGAATACTGTAGAGATAAAAGCTCCCACATGGATGAATACAGAGACGCTCACGCCCACCAAGCGTAATGAAGCCCTTAGTGAAAGTTGCCAGTCACAGAAGGTGTATTGTATAGTTCACTCATGTGAAATGTCCAGAATCGTCAAGCTATACAGACACAGAGGAGATACAGAGGCCCGGGGCTATGAGATTGGTGCGGGGCATGTAGAAACGACTGTTCAAGGGTGTGTGGTTAATTTCTGGGGTAGTGACAGTGTTCAGAAATGGATTGGTTTTTTTAAAAAAATACATATATTTTTATTGATTTCAGAGAGGAAGGGAGAGGGAAAGAGAGATAGAAACATCAATGATGAGAGAGAATCATTGATTGACTGTCTCCTGCACACCCCCCACTGGGGACTGAGCCCACAACCTCACTCATCTTCAACATGTCCTGGCTCTAACCCGTCCGTCCTCCAGGGGTTTAATCAAACATTGCATCTCACCACGGCAGGGAACACGAACCGGGCGAGGCCATGGGTCCTGTAAAGCCAGCTTCCTCGCCCGTCTGCGCTCCTGTTGGAATATCTGTGAAACCTGCTCCCCCAGGCCCAGCCTGGCCCTGCTCGGGGGCTGGAGGGCTCCCACGGCCACATGCGGATTAAGGTTTCTATTACAGATGAAGAGCTTTGTGGATACATTTGTGCAATATTTGTTAATTTCTCTCTGGCGGATTATTAATGTGCACACCCGGCCCGCTTCCACGCCGATCACTCTTGTCCCTTCTTCTTGACAAAATGACTGATGAGCAAGGTTCTCCCTTCTGTACCTTTCATTCATCTTCAGTGTCTCTCATCAATGTTGAATTACGCAGGTTTTATGGAACTCATCATAAATTGCGGTTTTCCTCCAACGTGACTGAGACAGGATAGGTTTCTGTACTTCGGTACCAATAACTCAGAGTCTCCAGGCTTCACCACCGAAGGTCCCCACACTGGGCACTGTGCCCCCGGGCAGGACCGGGGCCGCCGGGCTGTCTTCTGATCAATGCTCCTTACGCTCCACGGAACGCACGAACCCTAGAGGGAGGAAGCCAAAGGTTTTCTTACAAACGGTCTTTCCTGCTGGAGAGATGAAGACGCTGCAATGTTTCAAAAATATTTTTGAAGACCAGCACAGGCACCTCTGTGATGTCATGTCCTGTGTTCGGTGCGAGAGCTGACATCATGGGGTTGGACCTGATTCTAGTTCCACGCCAATCCGTGCAGGCCACACCGGCTTCCTCTGGCCACGCGCGTGGGTGAAACAGGCATTTCATTGTGGTTTTCATCTGCATGTTTCTGCCAGTCATGGCGCCTGTTGAAATGCCTGCTTTGGCCCGTCCTATTTCCCGTGGTTTTCTCAGGTGGGTGTGGGGAAGGACTAGGAAGGGAACCACCCTGGAGACCACCTGGCCCTCTGGGTCTCTACCCTCTTCTGTCAAGATGCGGCTGCAGGAAGCTGTCCCTCTTGTGGACAAGGTCATAGTTGGAAAGGTTGCTGCATGCTTTTGGCCACACGTGGAGGTGAACAGACCAGCCCCCGAGCAGCCGCCCACACGGGGCAGTTTCCAACACAGCCTCCCCCACGTGGGACTTCGGTGACAGGCTCCCAGCACCTCTGACACTGGGCCACCGGCTTCTGAGCTCTGAAAGCCACTTAGAATCGTGGTCACTGTTCCACTCCTTGTCGTTCAATATTAGCAGACAAGCTCCAGCCGGTTTGGCTTAGTGCAGTGGTCGGCAAACTGCGGCTCGTGAGCCACATGCAGCTCTTTGGCCCCTTGAGTGTGGCCACGAAGTTTCAATCGCACTGTACGTGTGCGGCTGCACGTGGTATTTTGTGGAAGAGCCACACTCAAGGGGCCGCAGTTTGCCGACCACGGGCTTAGTGGATAAAGCACTGGCCCACGGACTGAAGGGGCCTGGGTTCAATTCCGGTCAAGGGCACCTACCTTGGTTGTAGGTTCCTCGGCCCTGGTCAGAGTGTGTGCAGGAGGCAACCAATGGATGTGTTTCTCTCACATTGAGATTTCTCTCTGTCTCTCCCTTTCTCTTCCACTCTCTCTAAAAATCAATGGAAAAATACCTCGGGTGAGGACTAACAACAGCACTAACAACATACGTGTGTGTGTTGTCTGAGGAGGGTGATGGCTTATGTTCTGAGAATCTTCAGTCTCATAGGAACTATCCGAGCCCAGCAATCCAAGGGAATACACACTGTTCTGTCTTCCTATCCTATTTTTTTCCGGAGTAAATACAGGCAGAATGAGAAACGTTAAACCAAGTTAAAAGAAGCTGCTGCGTTTTGTCTCAGCTTTGAGGCAAAATCCACTGCTGCGTGCGGGTGGCTCAGACCTCAGCGCCTTTGAAATTCAGGGCCAGCGCTCGGCACGGCCCATCCCAGGACTCAGGCACCTGGGACCCCTGGGCTGGTGGGATGGCTGCCCCCGCTGCCCCCGCTGCCCACGCCCCACGCCCCACGCCCCACGCCCCACGCCCCACGCCCCACGCCCCACGCCCCACGCCCCATGCCCTGTGTGTGTTTCCCCGGGAATCACATCAGGATTCTGGTTGCAGAAGCCAGAAGGAGGCTCACTTCGGAAGCCGGCTTCTCTCTGCGTTTAAAAATTTATCAGCAGAAGCACAGCATCAAAGGAACTAGGGTTTGACATCCCCCCGTGCCGGGCCCGCAGGAGGGAGCTCCGGTGTTGGCTCCGAACTTCTGCTTTAAGAACTTGCTGGAAAAGCCAGGCCCCAGTCAAAGGTTTTCTCAAGGAAAACATGTTTTTCTTTACTTCAGCTGTGACCTCCCTTCATGTTCAGGTCTTTGTGGAAAGAATGGCTTTCCCTTGGGTCAAAGGGGAACAATGTCTCCCTCCCTCAGGCGAACAGGTGGCTGTGGACACAGGCTGTCCCCTCCCCGTGCAGCGGGGGAGGAGTCTAATGTGATCCCTCCCTCTGGTCACATCGTAAAAGGGAACCAGCCTCCGCTCTGAGACCCCTGCCCTCCCCGTGCAGCGGGGGAGGAGTCTAATGTGATACCTCCCTCTGGTCACATCATAAAAGGGAACCAGCCTCCGTTCTGAGACCCCTGGGAAGCAGACCCCAGCAGGATGGAGTTGGGGGGACCACCCCCCCAGCACCGTGATGTCCTTGCAGAGCCCAACTTGGAGGGGTGCCTCCCTGCAGACGGTGAGCACCCACAATGGGGAGCCAACCACACCTGTGCCTCCCAACAGCCCCCTGCACCCTCCTCCCCCTCGGACAGAAGCTGCCGGACCCCTTTGGAGATTTTTGGAGCAGGAGGAGCCCCAGGAGAGAGCGAGGTTCCATCAGGTTGGCCTCATGGGAATGTGGCCGACGGGGAACATAACGGGAAGGAGAGAGAACTCTGAGAGTGCAGCCAACAGCGAGAGGCCCTGGACCGAAGGCCGGAGGCGGGAGGGGTGAGATGAGGAGTGAACCACCTCCCCCTCCACCTGGCAGGGAGCCAGCTGCCCAAGGCCCCCAAGTAACGCATTTACTGTGGGGCTTTCAAGTGCGTCCACAGGTCCACAGTCCCATCCAGCGCCTCTCTCCCTTCCTTCCTGCTTTCGGCCGGGCCGGGGGTGAACCGAGCATTCTGCATGGGTCCCGGCTACGGCTCTCAGCGACCCTGGAGGCTTCTCTCTCGACCGAGATAAACAAAGAAAGACTTCAGATGGTTTCAGAATCAAGGGGATATCACCCTTCATACAGGAAGGAGAAGGCGCTGAAGGACAGGCGAGCACAGGGCTGTCGGTGCGAATCACAGATCCCGCATCCCGGATGCCGAGCGCAGCAAAGTCCTAATTGTATCAGTTCCACTCACGGGACCCAGCGTTACCCTGCAGCAGGGTGGCCCGCGGCACCTCGCTGAGCGCACTGAGGCCCTCGCGGTGGGCTCTCGGAGGATCCCACGCAATCAGAGAGGCTTTCCCCACAGGAAACAATTGGGAATTATTTTAGGGTTCACAGATGTTAGTTATTAGTTGGGGGTGCTATTTTATTTTATTTTTTTTTTAAATATTTTTTTATTGATTTCAGAGAAGAAGGAGAGGGAGAGAGATAGAAACATCAATGATGAGAATCATTGATCGGCTGCCTCCTGCACGCCCCCTACGGGGGATCTAGCCCACAACCTGGGCATGTGCCCTGAGTGGGAATCGAACCCTGACCTCCTGGTTCATAGGTCGCTGCTCTACCACTGAGCGACACTGGCCGGGCTCGGGTAGTTCCTATGAGACCGAAGATTCCCAGAACATAAGCCATCACCCTCCTCAGACAACAATTTGGTGAAACAACAGTTGAGTTTAGGGCTTTGCATTTTGCTAATGGGATGTTAATCATTTGTTTTGTACCCAGCACATAAAATTCCCAGATGCCAACGCCAGAGCCCAGATCGGGCACGTGGAGAACAGCAGGTGTGAAATGATTGATCTTGTGAATTATCTGCCCTGCTCGCTGGGACTCTCTAGCGATTTATTCCACTCACCGCGGAGCAGTTTCCCCAGCAAACGTGCCGTTCCTGCCCGCAATCCTCGCAGCTCATTTGCTATTCACCCGCTTGTCTTTGGGTCGGTCTTTGTCAAATCAAGTCCCTCATAAGCATTTCCTCCTCAAAGACACGGAGCCTTTGATCACCAGCAGCACATGAGAGGTTTCGGGCAGGAGAGCAAAGAGCAGCTGCTTAAAACCTCCCCCACCCTCTGATCTCCTTGCTCATTCCACCTGACGGGGAATTTTTCATGTCACGCTTTCATTTCAGCTTGTCCCGGGTCAGGCGAGATATTAAAAATGCATGGGAGCAAGTTGTCATACAGAATGCCGTGTTTAGTGGCGTAAATTGGTTTCATTAATTTAATGGGAAATACTGTTTGAATTCCAATGAGTCTGATTATTTCTTCCTTCTTCCCTTCACACGTTTAGTCTACGAAGGTGTGCCCAGTCCATTGTAGGTACCAGATATGAGCGACCTCGTGGTGAGCAAGATGAGCCTGGGACCTGCTATCGAGTGATGAGGTTATGAAGAACTGAGCTTGACATAACACAATGCACCGTGCCTGTGTGTACACATGCTCTGTGTGTATGCACCGTGCCTGTGTGTGTGCCTGTGCCTGTGTGTGTGCACGTGCTCTGTGTGTGTGCACCGTGCCTGTGTGTGTGCCTGTGCCTGTGTGTGTGCACGTGCTCTGTGTGTGTGTGCACAAGCTCTGTGTGTGTGCCTGTGCCTGTGTGTGTGCATGTGCTCTGTGTGTATGCACCGTGCCTGTGTGTGCATGTGCCTGTGTGTGTGCACATGCTCTGTGTGTGCACATGCTTTATGTGTGTGTATGTGCTCTGTGTTTATGAGCACGTGCTCTGTGTGTGCACATGCTCTGTGCCTGTGCATGTGCCTGTGTGTGTGCACATGCTTTGTGTGTGTGTATGTGCTCTGTTTTTATGAGCACGTGCTCTGTGTGTGCACATGCTCTGTGCCTGTGCATGTGCCTGTGGTGTGTGCACATGCTTTGTGTGTGTGTATGTGCTCTGTTTTTATGAGCACGTGCTGTGTGTGTGCACGTGCTCTGTGTGTGTGCACATGCTTTGTGTGTATGTGCTCTGTGTGTGTGCATGTGCTCTATGTGTATGCACCGTGCCTGTGTGTGCATGTGCCTGTGTGTGTGCACATGCTCTGTGTGTGCACATGCTTTATGTGTGTGTATGTGCTCTGTGTTTATGAGCACGTGCTCTGTGTGTGCACATGCTCTGTGCCTGTGCATGTGCCTGTGTGTGTGCACATGCTTTGTGTGTGTGTATGTGCTCTGTTTTTATGAGCACGTGCTCTGTGTGTGCACATGCTCTGTGCCTGTGCCTGTGTGTGTGCACATGCTCTGTGTGTGTGCATGTGCCTGTGTGTGTGCACATGCTCTGTGCGTGTGCATGTGCTCTGTGTGTTGGGGGAACAACAGCATAATAATAAATGTGCAAGGTCTTGCCCCCAGAGTGTGAGGTTAGGACCACTAGTGACGAGAAGGAGCCAGCCCTGCAAAGACCTGGGGAAAGACTATTCCAGGTTAGGGGAGGAACAGGTGCGTTTGCCATGTTGGAGGAATCAACAGAAACCCAAAGTGTATGACGTGGAGAGAAGGTCATGAAATGTGGGATAGAATGCAGGCTGGCCCGTGGGCAGGGCCTGGCTCCCAGAGGGGACCGTCATTTCCGGCGCCACAGGTCTAAGGGTTCTGAGGTCCATAGACCCCTAACTATTGGGAGGAGATGATTTTTGTTTGTTTCTGCATCTGTGCACTTTCAAAGTCATCTGAGACTCAACAAAATCTAAAAATTAAGAACCCGGTCCTTTGTAATGTCAATCAAGTCCAAGAACCCGTCGAATGTGATTTTAATAAAAATATTGGGTGGATACATCGTCAATTAATGATCAGTTTTTCCCCCCAACTTTCCCCAAAATCCTGGTGATTACGTGTTCTAATCCTAAATGGTTCCTCTGGCTGCTGCTCGGGTTCTCACCTTGGCAGGTAGGAGCATGAATTGTCTCATTAAATCCTGCCCAGGTCCACAGAGTTAAACTTCTCTGAGAAGGACAGAACTGGGGAAAGGGCTGTTTTATTCTTCTCGAGCTCCACATGAAGTGCACAGTGCCTGGAATGGGCAGAGCAGGTGATTTTAAGCTCTCGATAATAACTGAGAAATAGAAACCCTTTCCATCACCATTTCTCACCAGCGTTTGATAACTCCTGGGTGAGAGCAGTGGCAGCAGATATATGACACCGTGTTCAATATCCCAAAGAGATGATGAATGATAACACAGTTTACAAGAAAAATGGCCCAATTTCACGTGTCCTTTCTGGAAGTTCTACGGCTGTTTTGGGAAAACTTGCTCAAAATACTAAGGCAGTAGAGACAGAATGAACAGTGAAATATTGTCTCCATCCCTCTTTTATGTTCTTAAGGCTCCTGTTTAACATACATCATGTTGACAAAGCTGTTATTTATTAACTAAAACTTACAGTCTTGAGGTAGCCTCCCAGATGCCGTGTCTGTAAATAGTGAATTTTGAGAATGTTCGTTATGTGAAACAAAACATTGAACAACACTATTTTATAGATATAGACATAGATATAGATATAGATATAGATACATATATATATACATAAACATATGTATCTATATATTTTTATTTATTTTTTGTTTTTTTTTTATTGCTTAAAGTATTACAAAAAGTCTATATATTTTTAAATGTCTTTATTGATTTCAGAGAGAGGAAGGGAGAGGGAGAGAGAGGGGGAGAGAGAGGGGGAGAGAGAGAAACATCAATGATGAGAGAGAATCATTGATTGGCTGACATGTGCTCCGAACTAGAATCAAACCGTGACCTCCTGGTTCACAGGTGGGCACTCATGGGCACTCAACCATGAGCCACGTCAGCCAGGCCGAACAACACCATTCTACAGTGATCACCGTGGTGTTTAGAGCACAGGCCCAAAGGGGCCTCTGACCGGATCTGGGGGGTATCCTCAACCTTCCAGGCACGGACGCCCAGAAAAGGCCGTTTATGCCGCACTGCCGTCCCAAAGGGGCGCGGACAAAGCCGGCTCTGGGCCGAGAGCCGGAGCAGGTGGCAATGCCTACAATGACCGGGTTGGGTCCTTGGGTGAAGCGGGCGGCGAGGAGCGGGCACACAGACAGCTCAGACGGTCCTTGCTCGGTGACGGATGAACGCCTTGCTGAGGAAGCACGCTGGAGCCCCTGCCCATCGCTCCTGCCCGAGACGGGAGGAATCTGATTTAAGCCAAACCCCAGCGCGATCGGTGGCATGCACCCAGCGTCCACCACAAGCACTGAGTCAGACGCATCGATCCCTCACACAGACGCTGCCGTGACCTGGGAGCGCGGCCAGGCACGCCGCCCCCGGCAGACCCCCGCGAAAGGACTGGGCTGTTTCACCATCCGGGCGAGAGCTGTGCTGGGAATGGGTGCTTGGGTCATACGTCCCCCCACCCCCATGCTGTGACCACGGGATTCTTCCCGCACAGAGAGGAAGTGTGTGCAGTCGGCATTTTCAATTCAAGGCTGCAGCTAGCTTGGCTCAGGTTAACGCTTCGGGATGGATGCCGACGCTGAATTCGGAGGCCGAGATCAGAGGTTTCTGACTCTGCATCTGGGGCCAGTGACCCCACAACACGGCATTCCTCCCCCGCTGGAGTCAGGGGGGGCAGGGGCGGGAATGGAGTTGAATTGAGGAAGGAGGGTTAGATGACCTCCTGCAAAATTGTAAATTCTGCAGTCGTTCCAGCGGCTTTGGAACTAAAAACGAGGCAGGCATTTTCTGCTTGCTATTCAACACTAAATGCCAAGTCACAGCTCTGAGATTAGCAAGTTCCCAAACTTCGCTTCCCACACGTATTGTACAGCTTCTCTCAACGTGTCCTGCCCGCCCAGCTTCTCCTCCCGGCTCTGCTGGCTGGGACCTTTCTCCCCGACAAAGGACGGCCTGGATCTTACTGGGCAGTTCTGTTTGGTTAAAGAATTTGCCTCTTGCCCATCCAGAATGGCTCAGTGGTTGATCATCAATCTATGAACCGGAAGGTCACGGTTCAGTACCAGAAGGTCACAGCTCGATTCTCGGTCAGGGCACAGGCCCAGGTTGCAGGCTTGATCCCCAGTAGGGGGTGTGCAGGAGGCAGCCGATCAATGATTCTCATCACTGATGTTTCTCTCTCTCTCTCTCTCTCTCTCTCTCCCTCTCCCTTTCTCTCTGATATATATATTTAAAAAGAATTTGTCCCATAAGGTACAGGCTGTCTATTATTCTATGTGGGGTTCAAGATCACCATTTTTAAAAAATCCTCACCGGAGGATATTTTTTTCATTGATTTCTAGAGAGAGATGGAAGGGAGGGAGGATGGAAAGAGCGAGAAACACCGATTGGATGCCTCCCACATGTGTCTACCAGCACTGGAGAACCTGCAACAGAGGTATGTGCCCTTGACCGGGAATTGAACCCTTGACCCTTTGGTTTGGGGGGCTGATGCTCTTACCACTGAGCAAAACTGGCCAAGGCTCACCATTTTTCTTAGTACTGTCACTAACACCTGTGTTTCTTGACCCATGTAACTGACAATTTCTGTAGTCACAAGGCAGGCGTTGGTCTATACATTTAGATGACAAAGACGCAAAAACAAGGGGCTTAAAAAGGGGGGGAAGGGGTCTTAGAAGCTTATATAGACCATACACCCCCCTTCCCCCCCAGCTTAAAGCACGACTCTGTCTCCATATTTGCTGGAACTATGATTCCAGGAGGCTCGGCAGCTGAATGCTCACCAGAGGGCTTCTATTTGAGCTGTGAAGTGGTTCTCTTTGAATTCATCGCAGGAGGGGGAAAAGGTGAAACACTTAGATATGGACCCAAAACATTCCTGCTTTTTTTTCCCCAACAGAAAAGGAGGCCTCGCCTGGGTTATCTGAGTCCTGGGGCCTGTGTGCATCTCATTGTGTCTGAGCTATTGTGCAGCCCTGGGAGCTGCGGAGAGCTGATAACCACGGAGGTGATTCTTATTCATAGAAATGCAAAGTGCTCCCAGGGGAGAGGCCTGGGCTTGCTCCTGCCCCCTGGATGGTGACCGCATTTCCATGGAGTAGGCGCATCGCAGGATCCTAACGCCCGCAGGTGTCGTCTGTCTGTCTGCTCCTGGTTCCTCTGAGCTAGCTGCTCTCCCCATTAATTCGGTAAGTGAAATATTTGCTACGTATTCATTGTATACTGGCCTGGGGATCATGATTACATTCTCTCTTTAAAAGTGTACTTTAACATAAGCAACGTTTTCAACTAGAAAGACAGCACCCCTCCAAGAGCCAATTGAACACCCTCACCTGAAAATGGGACGCTCTGGCCCTGGCAGGCAGGCCTGTGGAGATGGGGTGGGGTACGCCCCACCTGCCGGACGGGGCGCCACTCACCTCTGCCCCACAGCCCTCTGAGGGGTAAATTTGCAAAGCCTGCTTTTCACACATAGTCAGTGCATACCCCTTTTTAGACTATATTTACTTATTTATTATTTTTAAATATTTTTTTTATTGATTTCAGAGAGGAAGGGAGAGGGAGAGAGAGAAAGAAACATCAGTAATGAGAGAGAATCATTGATCGCCTGTCCTCCTGCACGCCCCCTCCTGGGGATGGAGCCCACAACCCGGGCATGTGCCCTGATCAGGAATCGAACCCTGGCCTCCTGGTTCATAGGTTGATGCTCAAGCGCTGAGCCACACCTGCCGGGCATTTTAAAAGGAGATCCTTTGGCCTCGAGGTGCACAGAATTAAATGACTTCCATTTGTCACCTCAGGACACACAGTCTGCTCTTTTGTTCCATTTATTGTTTGCAAATCTCCACTCCCAACTCTGCCCCTGTGGTGGGCATCCCTGCCAGTGCATTTAAAAGGCATCTTTCCATTGGTTGATAGACACAAACAATAGGGTGGGGAAGGCCTGGGGGGTGAGGGCAATGGGGGGAAAGGAGGTAGATGTAATAATTCCAACCATAAAGATTAAAAAAATAAGATATCTTTCCACTCCGTCTCTTACAGAGTTATTTAGACCCGTGGGTGCGTGGACGCGGGTGTCGCTGCTCTGCGTGTTGTTTAAGCTGCAGGAACCGTGTGTGATGCCTCTCATTCGCTCACTCCCTTTTACACAGCGCTGTGCTCAGTGCCCCGGGTACGTTCATTACAGACTGGGCTGCAGGGCTTCCTGTTGTGTGTGATGCACACACCTCCTCACCCTTTCCCCTGACGTGGAACCCAAGGCTGACGTGACCAGCGAGAACCACCCGGGATGTGGCTCCAAGGATCGGGCACGGCACGATTTCCCCGTCTCAGGTAGCCCCCTGCTGGGTCAGACTGGGCACTGCCTGGTGGATTCCCTGCCACATTGATCGATCGTGCCGTGGCGGCTTTTTATGCCTTAATCTGCATTTTCCTTCTCATGGTTTATTTTCTTCTGAAGGTGCCCTTCACGTCAGGCGAGCAGCAGCGAGAGGAAGGGAGCTAATGAAGGGAGCCATGCGCACATGTTTTATTCAGTGCAGTGCGTTCTTCCAGGCCCCCGGGAAAGGTGTGCGGAAGGGTTGTGTCAATCGTAACATTGGGTCCTAAGAGACGGGGCTCCCTGGTTCACACATTGAAAAACAAGCCCACAGACGCGCACGCATGATCTCAAAAGGGAGCGTGGTTCAGTGTTTAACGAGACGCCTGCTCTCGCAGCCCGTGTGGGACGTGGTCCCTTTCAGAGGCCGCAGGTGTTCACGTAGGATCCGTATTGTCGACCGTTCACACCGGCGGCCCCCATGCACCAGGCGGACAGCACGAGGGGCCACCGGAGGTTCAGGGCCCCCAAACCATTTAACTGTCCTTGACATTTAAAAGAAAAGAACTTATAGGTCAAAGAAAATATTTTAATAGGTAACTTTTCATATGTTTATGAGGAAAAGGGCCCAGAAAGGCAAACATACCCAGAGCCCATGAAAATCATACTGTGGCCCCGATCTTACAGGGTTTTAACTAATTTGAGTGGCTACTGACGTACAGATACATTTATTGTGCTGTTAAAGTAAAAAAAAAAAAACATTGAAATCTGTAAAGAATTTTTGTGAGTTTATTTGAGCCAAACTGTCGACATATGCCAGGAAGCAGAACCTCAACGAATTGAGATAATGCTCTGGAGAATGGCGAGTTACATCTGTATTTATACATCGCAATCAAAGGAGGGACGTAGGTGGGCTACATGAAATCCATTGGTGATAGACTAGAGAGGCGGGAGAAAGCAAAGCCGGGAAACCCCTGGGATTGGATAAAAAGTAAAATGATGGACACATACTTAGGTGGGTGCAGGATCAATTAACATGATAGTGAAGGAATCTGTGGTATCTGTCCTGGCGCCCAGCACTTTTGGTTGTGCCCCAGGGGCTCCAGAAAAAGGGAAGTTACAAGCTACCCAGACATTTCACAGGTATGTTATCATAGATGCAAAAAGACAGATAGGCTCAGTTATGGTAAAGGTTGACTTTGTCAGTGAAGATACCAGCCTAGGACGTAACTGCCCACCATCACTGCTTTTAGTTAAAGTTTAATTTCAGACCATGCTTTGTGGTGACGTTAGGTCTCTGAGTTTGCAAGACCGCCCTGCCGGCCTCCCCTGAGCTTGTCAGGTCAGCATGTGGCCCCTTTTGTCCACAGTGTTATAACTTATATTATAAATATCTACTGTGGTACAGATATTATTTGTCCCTGTTCCCAGATGAGAAAAACTGAGGCTTAAAGACAGTGAGTTTCTCGAGTCCATACACCAAGAAACACCAGGGCCGGGCTCTGAGCCTGGTTGGTGTCCCGCGGAGATCGATCAGTCAGAGGTCTCTGGGGAGAGGGGTCATGGGCCTCAGAGTGGTGTTGAGGTCCGGCTCCTCCAGAAGGGGGCGGGTCTCGCCCACAGAGAGAACAAGGGAGGACCTTTGAAGACCCGAGTAGAGAGAGTAAAAGTGTCTCCTTACATAAAACGGAAGTCAGGATCTAGACAACTCACCTTCTAGTAGCAGGAAGGCTGGGCATTTGAGCTGGGCCACCACGCGATCACAATGACCCGGGAATTTAAGGGGAGCCTCTCTCCTGGTGTTGGAAGTTGGACGGGCAGGAAGGAGGGGGCTCGACAGGCAGTCAGTGTAGATTTTGAGGCAGATGTTTGAAGTTTTAGACCTCAGCCTTGGATATTTTCCCACGGATTCATGAACCTGTGTCCTTCCACAATGTTTCCAAAATTAAACGACCGCCCTCAGTATCATTATGAGAGGCCACAGATCCTAGTCTTTTTAAAAATTATCATGATTATTCTGACATGCAACCCTTATTTCCCCCCAGGACAGAGGTCCTAGACACAGACAATTTTTTGAGAGGTTCTTCTTCTAATTTTCTTGCCTCCAAACCATACGTTTTCTAGGAGAATGGTAATTACATGATAAGCATGTAGCTTTGCCATTATTGCCAGCAGTATTACAATTTCCTAACAATAAACCTGAAATTTTCCGTGAAACATAAACACAGTGAGCTGTGAAAGCCATTTTTAATTGACAAAGAATGAAAAAGACAGTATTCTTGGATTTTTCTCAAGAACAAAAAAATAGCATTGTGAGAGCTTTGTTCCTCCTTTCAATCTTTTAATGAATATTGTCTGTGATTTCCAACTCTGAATATGACTGAGCGATCCCATTTTTCTTGTGTTTTAATTGATAGGTGAATTCTTTAGTTTGGCAATTAAAAACATAATTAACTGTAATTACAAAGTTTAGCTTTGATTTCTAAGACAAGAAGCTACACTGAGATTTAGAATACTAGCGCGTGGAGAGCGAAGTAAGAGTTTAAAAAATAAAGTAATAAAATCTGGGGCCACTGGAAACCATTTAAGCCCAAGAGTTGACTGAACCGTCTAACAATCATCGTGGTTCCTCACTTTGCTATAACTTACTGTTATATTTCATTGACATAAATGCCAAAAACAAAATGTGTTTGGTGCCTTAGGAATGAGAAGTTTGGTGCCCCAAGGAGATATCAGATTCCTGCCTAGGGGGTGACTCACAGACGGACTGGGGGTGCCTGGGCCCTTCCTCCCGGGGTCCTGGCCAGGGCTCCAATCTCCCGTGTTCCCCTCTGAAGAGCAGGGTCAGTCTGCAGGACAAAGAGGCAGAGCGAGGAGCCACAGGAGAGACCTGAGAAGGACAGGATGCTACAGGGATGGGAGAAGTTCTGACAAATTCGTGGAAAGAAAAACGCTGAGGCTCATGTGACAAAAATGGGTAGAAAGGAAAAAAATGCTAGTGTCCATGGAAAATGTCCCTAGATAATAATAATAATAATAATAATAATAATAGCATAACATGCAAATCGACCGAACTACCAAACAGCAGAACGACCGTCCGGCCGACATTCCAGACAACCACGCTATGACACACACTGGCACCAGGCCAGCCAAGACGGGTGCGATGCGATTGCTTGGGGGACCCTGCCATCGCCCCATGATCGCCCCGCAGAGGGAGGCCCAGGCCACTGGCCAGCGACACTGTGGCAGGGGCGGGCCAGCTGCTGGCAGCTGGGGGAAGGAAAGCCCCAATAGGCCCTGATCGCCAGCCAGGCCCATATATATAGATACTAGACACCCGGTGCACAAAATTCGTGCATGGGTAGGGTCCCTAGTCCTGGCCGATGATCAGGGCTGATCGGGGCCTTCCGGCTGCCAGCCAGGGCCTTCCTTTGTTCTGCACCGCCACCTGGTGGTCAGCGCACATCATAGTGAGTGATCGAACTCCCGAGGGGACACTTTGCATATTAGCCTTTTATATACATAGATATGCAGGATTTTGTGAGATAAGAGGAAACATACAGATCTTGCTCCTGAGCCCCAGTCCCGAAACAGAGCTCCTGGATTAAAAGCTCTGGAGTTGCAGCCCTACCCCCATTCCTCAGACACGAAGGGCTGGAAATGGAGCCTCCATAAAATCCCAAAAGTATGGGATTCAAGCCCAGCCAGTGTGGCGCAGTGGTTGAGCATGGACCTATGAACCAGGAGGTCACAGTTGGATTCCCGGTCAGGGCACATGCAGGCCTGATCCCCAGGGTGGGGTGTGCAGGGGGCAGCTGATCACTGATTCTCTCTCATTACTGATGTTTTTCTCTCTCTCCCTTTTCCTTCCTCTCTGAAATTCATAAAAACATTTAAAAAGCATGGGATTCAGAGAGATTCCAGGTGTGTGGACACATCCAGGTACTGGGAGGGTGACGCAACCCAATGCCATGGGACAGGGCTTCTGTGCTCGGACCCTCCCAGCCCTCGGCCTGCGTGTCTCTCGTCGGGCTGTGGGTCTGTGTCCTTTATCACATCCTTTAATCGATGGGTAAACATGTGTAAACACTCTACTGTGTCCTGCGAGGAGGAGGTTGTGGGCACCTCGGATTTATACCCAGCAGGTCAGAGCACAGGCGGCCACAGAGCCCAGGAATTTCATCGCAAGGAAGGTGTGGACCATCTCCTGGGACTGAGCGCTGACCCAGTGGGTTCCGACACTGCCTCCCCGCAGACCGGGTCAGAACTGAGTTAAATCGTGGGACTGCCACCTGGTGTCCGAGGATCGCTTGGTGGGAAAACCCCACACGCATGTGCCGACCAGGGTGTCCAGGAGAGGAGCTCGGTGTGAGGTGAGGCAGATGCACGGGCGGGAAGACTGGATGCTTCCCAACAGCGATGCCCAGGGAAGTGTGATTCCAGATAAATAATAGACTGTGCGTGTAAGTGTGATTCCAGATAGACAACAAAGGGACTGTGCGTGTGAGGATGTCCCATGTGCTGGGTCATCCTGTCCTTTTCCTTCTTCCTTTTCTTCTGAATCGGGCCGCCCCGTGCTATCTTTTCTATTAAGGCAGCGGTTCTCAACCTGTGGGTCTCGACCCCTTTGGGGGTCGAATGACCCTTTCACTGGGGTCGCCTAAGACCATCAGAAAACACATATATAATTACATATTGTTTTTGTGATTAATCACTATGCTTTAATTATGTTCAATTCGTAACAATGAAAATACATCCTGCATATCAGATATTTACATGACGATTCATAACAGTAGCAAAATTACAGTTATGAAGTAGCAACGAAAATAATTTCATGGTTGGGGGTCACCACAACATGAGGACTGTATTAAAGGGTCGCGGCATTAGGAAGGTTGAGAACTACTGTGTTAAGGTATGGATTCTTTCAGCATCACTCAGTTGTTAGACTAAATGGCTTTGGGGCTGCCTATTCTGGGACAGGACAAGGTGACCTCGGCTTTCACGTGGAAGCTCCAACAATAGGCATCGGGGTGATGTCTTCGGAACATTCCTGAAGCTGGGCAGATGCTGAGCCTTGAGAGCCCCGGATTTGCTGCCCTTGGCGTGGGAAGGTCTGATTGCTTACGCACGAACAAGAGACTAAAGGCAACGTCACAAAACCTCCAAAGTTCACAAAAACGCAACGATATAATCTGTTCCAATACAATTATTCTTTGTTTCCTAGGGATTTTATCCCATAATTAAAGCAAATGTTAAAAGAGTTGGAGGCATACTGTGAGGTCAGCTGTGCAATTGTTTTTCCACAGTCTTATATTTGGCTGGATTTAAAAAGAAGAAAAAAACAAAGAAAAAAAAACCAAAAGAACAAAGTTAATTCCCACAGTAGAACAGAGAAGAATTGTGCTACGGCAACTTCACCTCCTCATTTTAAAATTTAAATTTTGGGGATCAATGGCATTCACAAAGCTGCTATTTGGCTTCTCGTTGCGTCTGCAGAAGAGAGATAGACACGTCCGTGCAGCCGGCCAGGGCTGCTCTATAATCAGTCACCGCCATTCCCCGCAGAACCAGCAGCCTGGGGACACCGGTGCGCGCGGCACGCTCTCAGCCCAGCCTCGGTAGGTGGTTATTCTAATAAGCAGATAATCTGATGAAAAAATAAAAGCTGAAGGGTTTTCTCTTTTTTTCTAAGTTTTGCTAATGAATCCTCCCCCAGCCCGACCCTCAAAGTTTCCAGATTCCAGGTTCCACTTCTGGACCTTCCACAGCCCCTCCCCGAGCTTTGAAACGGGCTCCAAGTGCTTTTGTGTCTGAGGAGGCTGATGGTCACGTAGCCGACCCCTCGGGTACCTCCCCAGCCCCAAACCCCACAATCTATGCAGGAGGGCGGTTCTCTGAGGGGGTCCCTTGCCCCCTCTCAGTTAAGGAACTTGGCAGGAGGTGTCTTTCTGGGTGGAAACCTCCTGTCCAGGTCCCCAGGCCTCCGCGACTCCTGCTCATCTTTTCTCTCCGTGTCGACATCATTTCTTCTTCTCAGTCCTCCTTCACCGAGATGACGGGTGACCCTGCCATGAGCACCCGCACACCCTGGCCTTACATTGAACACAGTCACCACACTCAGCTGTAAGTGCCTACTGACTTCTCCGCCCTCCTAGCCAACGTCCTTTAGGATGAGCCTCCTGCACAGCCTTGTCCCCAGCCCCCAGCCGGGCGGGTCCTATGGACTCGTTCGATGGATGAGCAGATGGCTGTCTGTGTGGCTAGTTTAACTCCTGCTCCCCAAAGGGGAACTGGGACATTAGTGACAGCAACGGGACAGCCTCCCTCTCGGAGCCACTGGATCGGCTGCCATGAGCAGGGCAGGGGGCCCGGGCACCTGTGAGTGCAGCCGTCCCTTTGAAAAACAGAGAAACAGTGCGCGTTGGACGGAGCCACGTGGGCGCGGAGCCTGGTCCCACGTCACAGTGCGAAGCTGACGCTGTCTGGCTTAGAGAACGTGAGTGACGCTACCCTCTTTTCTGTGTGTGTGTTCATCCTCACCTGAGGATATTTTTTCCTTTGATTTTTTTTTTTTTAGAGAGAATGGAAGGGAGGGGAGAGGCAGAGAGAGAGATACATCCATGGGTTGCCTCCCACATGTGCCCCGATCAGGGCTGGGGATCGAGCCTGCCACCGAGGTACACTTGCCCCTGGCAGGTAAAGGAAATGTGGTATGTGTATTGGATGGGCTGTTACTTAGCAATCACAGAGAAGGAAATCTTGCCATCTGTGACAAGATGGGTGGATCTTGAGGGCATTTTGGTAAGTACAATAAGTCAGACAGAGACAGGCAAATGCCATATGATCACACTTACATGTGGGATCAAAACGGAAGCCCAGGCCCTAACTGGTTTGGCTCAGTGGATGGAGCGTCGGCCTGTGGACTGAGGGGTCCCAGGTTCGGTTCCGGTCAAGGCATGTACCTTGGTTGCGGGCACATCCCCAGTGGAAAATGTGCAAGAGGCAGCTGATCGATGTTTCTCTCCCATCGATGTTTCTGACTCTCTATTTCTCTCCCTTCCTCTCTGTAAAAAATCAATAAAATATATTAAAAAAACAAAAACGGAAGCCCAGGTTTGCTATGTTGGTCACTCATATTCAATAGTAACAACAGAAACAACAATTATAAAAACATGTATATTTACTATGTTTTAAGTACGTCACATAACCTGACAAGCTTAGGAGGCAGATGTTATTTTTACCCCCATTTTAGGGAGGAGATGGTCGAAGCACAGAGAGGTTTAGGCTCCTACTCAGGGTCACACAGCAAGTGAGGAGGTTAGGAGTCTCCCCAGGTCAGACGCCGGGGATCTCTGTTTCAGATACTGTCTCAGACACAGTAGATACAGCATTGAATGCAATACTTCTCCTATTCCTGAGGCCACAGGAGTGTCTCTCCAGGGCGTTGTCCCTGTCTCCTCCCTCAGAGGCCCTTGGGCTGAAATCCCCCCATTGGGACACAAGCCCGAGGCCTTCTGGTCCTCAGGGGAAGGAGCTGTGTCCTCATCCTTACCCCTTCTGCTAGCACGCGTGCACCCCTTTCCTCGTGGCCGTTACCGAGGTTCTGCAGCCTCGTATGTGGCCCTTGGGTGCATTCATTGACCTCAAGGTGCAGCATTCGCCCAAAGCAGGATGCGTCCCACAGCGGATGGCGCATTTTCAGCAGAGCCTGGCGAGTGAACACCTCCCCCGCCTCCCCCGGCCACCACCCCCATCGGTAAAGACATAAGAAGAAGGGACTTTTAATTTGGAGCTAAGATCTGCAAGAACATTTCCCCATGGAGAGTTTAAATGTTCCTTTTTGGGGACCCTTCTTTCAATGCCGTGTTTTTTAAAAGACACCTTTCCATTTGTGACGTTGGAAAACTATCTGAAGCCGAAAGATCTTCCGAGGAACTTGACACCCACTGCGAGGTGTTTTATTTCTGCCTCAGACGCGTGCCTCGTGCCTCCCATCTCTCCAAGTAACAGAAAACTGTTATGAAAAAGAGTGATTTTTTTTCTATTCAATTTACTTTCTATTGTGAAGCTGCTTGGTACCCGTGAGAAAACGGCTTTGCTGTCTTATTTCTGCTTCTGTATCTGTTTGTAAAATAATTTACGGCCAGTGTGGCTTTGTCTGATTTTTATGGCTAAACATCGTGAATTAATAGAGAATTGTTAATTCCAGCTCCGTCAAGAACATCTTTAATAACCAAGGATTGCCCATAATGCACCCATAAATCATGACGGTAAACATTAATAACTTACACAAAACCCAATGTGACAGATATATACCAGGTACTGGGAGTTCACTGTAAATATCTAGGCACAAACCAATGCTCACCTTAGATGTGAGTTACATTTGTTGACTCCAATCGATATGATAATGAGAGCGATTTTCAGGCCACGGGAGCAGGTTTGCATGCCAGAGACTGCAGCGTAAATTTAATTGACACTTTCCTGATAGTCAGAATTGGCTCATCCGCGGAGCCAGCACATGAATTTTCAATTCAATTTCAACCTCAAATGGGAGCTCCCACACACCCGAACACCTTGTTGGAGCAGCAGAAAGTGAATTACGTGGATAACAATATTCCAGCAGGCTCAAAGCTCAGCTGCGAGTGTCCACAGCGGTAAAACTGTGCGAATACATTGCTAAGTCACAGTGAAACTGATGACTTGTATCTCATGTTTAAAACTAGGATGACCAGTTAAAAGGAGAGAGAGAGAGAGAGAGGAAAAGCCATTCTTTTCCCTTAGGCACGTTTTATTGTTATTTTCAAGTTCAAATGGAAGTTGGAGCAAAAAGCTATCCTATTTACACTTAACTTCCAGTTACCATTACGTTCTGTGACTCTATGGAAAAACGCATGTGTGTGTGCACACGTGTGGGTGCATGCGTGTGTTCCTGTGTGTGTGTGTGTGTGTGTGTGTGCGGGCGCGCGCACACTTCACTCTTTGGGGCTTTTTTAAAAAAAAGAAGATTTTCCTACTAAAAGGCTCATAAGATAAACGCGCTTGCAGTCTCACTGTCTGATAACAAGGGCATCATTTCCAGCTGCAGGGGAGAAAAAAATCTCCTGGACCCTACTCGGGGCCCCAGCTGGGGCTGGGAATTAATCTACAAGAAGGACCAGAAGAAAAGCACATCATTTTATCAAATTGTTACAGTTACACGGAGCCCTCGCAGGAGAACGAAGACCCAAACACACCAGGGGCCACAGAAGAGGCGGTTTCTACCTCGTGCACAGAGAAACCATGCATTTGTGAGGCATTCACCAGACAGGGGTCGGGCGAGGGGGACGTGCTGTGAGAGGTGATGGGAAGGCGCAGAGGCTTTAACAGGTTGTCTGTGCAGACTTCTCAGGCCACATTCCCATCCCTGGTGACAGAGTGTCCCCTTCCTCCTGCGCAGGGCGGGCCCGTGCACAGGGGACACTTAGGACCTGTTTCAGGGAAGTGGGAGGAGGATAGGGGGGCAGGGAGGGGGGAGGGGGTGTGTGTCAATGTGACTTTCCTGCTTCGGCCGGAGCCTTCAACACACCCAGCTCCCATTTTGGGGGCAGCACGTTCTGACTCCTTCACATGAATTTTCAATTCCGTTTCAACCTCAAATGGGAGCTCCCACAAACCCGAACGCCTTGTCGCTAAACCTTTTGAAAATCCTCGTGGCTAGCATATCGGTGTGGGTACAAGGTAACCCAGGCTTGGCAAGCTCCTTGCCACCCCCCACATGTTCTGAGCCACTTGAATACCATGGCAAGACATTGCAAAAAGGACCAACGCCCGAGACCCACTGGCAGCTGCTCAAACAACAGTAACATTGAACGAGAGAGAACGACACACCATCTCCCCGGGAAGGCTGTTGGAAAACCCCCGTGAACCCTGACCCGGGCGTCAGAGCACCGCTGGGGACGGTCGCCGCTGGGAAAGGCCACTCAGCAAAGCAGCCGGCCCTCAGGTGGACAGGGACCGAGGAGCCCTGGGGAATCACGTGGGAGGAGGGGGGGGCGGAGCGGGAGCGGCCTACCTGCCGAGGGTCCAGTGCCTGGGTCTCCGTGGTCTCTCCGCAGCCAGACGCAGGGTGGGGCTCACCCAGGGAAGGTCGCCCGCAACTGAGGGCAGGGGACCGGGGACCTGCCGGCTACAGCTCCCACCGCGGAGAGGCGGTCCCTTCCTTTCTGCAGGTGAAGGTCTGGCCTTGGTTTGTAGGAAACACATCACCTGTGATTGTCATCACCTGGGAGGTGCATCCCCCGTGAGGTGCATCACCTGTGTCTTGCGTCACCTGGGAGGTGCCATAAAGCCAGGTGTGCCTGCTGCCCTTGCAAGAACCCCCAGCACAGACATTCCCAGATGAGAGAGTCTATGGGGCGCTCTCCCTTGAGGGCTGACGGGGCTGGCCCAGCAGGTGAGGGACGAGTTTCGGGGAAATGCCGAGGTTGGATGCTGAGGACAGACTGGTAAGGGAGAGCAGCCCCAGTCAGAGGGGAGGCCAGGCCTGCGCGCTCCTCCTCACACAGGAGGGGCTGCTTGGATTCGCTGTCCCAGCTGGGCTGGTGGCTTCGCTGGGAAGGGGCTGCGCTGCCTTAAATGTCAAGGACGTGTCTGTACCGGGGGGTGGGGGGTGGGGTGGGAGGGAGGGTCCCCAGCGGCTGGTGCGTGGACCACGTGGACACTGACTTGGAGACTATCTCCAGGGAACTGTCTGTGGGCTCGTCCTTCGGGGACACGTCCACTAGGGCTGGGCCGGGCCTGCTCTGATGCGTTACCTCTCAGACGCTCCCCCACATTTGGAGGCTGCACGGAACCCCTGCACTTGCTTTCTGTCGCTCTTTATGCTTCCCGTCATTTCATGGAGAGCCTGGAGCGGTGCAGAGAGAGCGTTTAAGCTGCTGGCTTCCTTGTTACCGTAACCTTACCCAGAGGGGCGGCTTATCTCCATTGTTTGACATGGATTCTGCCCTATTACATAGTTTATTCCTTTTTTTAAAAAAAAATCTTTATTGTTGAAAGTATTACCTATGTCCCGCCCCCCTCCGAGCCCCCCCCCCCAACATTGATTTAAAATCCAGGATGAAGGAGTGGCACAGGTAGAGAACTTTTCGAGATAACATGCCAGCTGCAACCAGAATATAAACATCTTATCTCCTCTTGTCACTGAGGTTCTGGCATTGCTCCAATTATTTCTTTGGAATGAACCACAAATCCTTTTTTTTTTTTTTAAGTTGTGAGAATAAAATCCGGAACTGCACAGCAGACCCCTCAGTGGGTTTCCTTCAAAGGTAAGGGAGGCACCGAGAGTCTGGCTGCCTCGTCCTCTCCCCCTGCCCCCTGTCTACTGCTCACCATAGCAACAAGGATGGAGCCCCTGGGAGCCAGGACACAGACACTGCAGGTGACAAGTGCCATTTAAACCCTGATCAGTAGCACAACAAGGAACCCAGGGGACATCCCCTGTGCACACACACGCCAGCCAGCGCACTCCGCGGTGGCACTCCCAGCGTGGCACTCCGCACAAGAACCCCCGGGAGTGTGAAGAGTGGAAAACACTCAGACATTCTCATTTGGGCATCACTTTGTCAACTCCCTTGGGAATTCTGCGTCCCTGGACTCTGGGAAGGCTTACCAGTGTCCTTCCGGGCGCCTGGAGACTTGATAAGGCAGAGAGGCGAGTGTTTGAGTGAACAGAGTTTGACTATTTGAACGTAGGCTGGAAGCCGCTTATGTTCCAAGTAAGGAGCCAAGATAATTTCACTGGAGGAAAAATAAGCTATTCTCCAATTTTTTCTTTTCTTTTTTGTTCTATCAAAGTTTAAAAAAATATAGTTAGAATTGTGTTTAAAGCTAGAAATATACATATTGCAAAATTGAAATCACAAAGTGCAAAAACACATGCAGGGCATTGTTTCCTAGTGGGGTCAAAAGCCATTACTTGGGATGTATTCTTTCCCGATTTTCATCTTTGCAGACGATTAGGGAAGTGGAGCGGAGGGCTTCCTTCCTCAGCCTTCGAGGTAGCTGCGCCTCAGTTGAGCGAGCTTGGGAACGGAATTCTTACTTTTATGAACTCAAAGTTCTACAGGTGACTTCGCTACATCTAACCATGTATTAGTCTCTGCAAGGAACCAAATTTAAGCTATTGTAGGCTAGTGACTCCGTAATTTGAAAAATTCTTCTCGGAAAAAATAAGACAACGTTTGTAACTCACCCATTTCTTTCAAAAAAGGAAGTTTATTCTTAAATCCAATATAATCCCTCATCATGCATCTCTCTTTCTAGATCGCTGAGCCCCAACATTGCATGCATATGCTGAGAACAGGGTCACCCACCAGATAGTTACAATGTAAAATCCCCGTGAGACCAGCCAGAGCGGATGTGGCCACCTTCCAGGGAATAAGGCAGAGTCGGGATAGAAACATCAACCGTGAATGGTCCTGGCAGAAGTTGGCGAGTGCGCACCAACTCGGCAGAGGGTTGTGGGTTCAGGCAGTATGTAGGGGGGCTGGAGAGAAACCTGGTGTGAGGCTATAGGAGTGGGAACGTGTCAGAGAAGACAGTGAGGCGGGTCCCAGGAGAATGGCTGTGGGAACACAGTGTGGTCCTGGGGCGCAGAGAAAACACCACTAGGAACATGGACAGACATCTTGGAAGAGGCAAAGAAAAATACGTTTTCTGTTCTTTAAAAAGTTACAGTCTCACTGGCGGTCAGCGAGCTAACGCAGGGGCCGGAACTGAAGAGCAAGGTGGGAGCGTGCTTAAGCCCCTACCCCAGCGGCACTTAGAACACGTGAGGACTTCACACAACGCCGCTGGCTGACGGATTTGTAAGGAGCGAGCCACAGGGAACACCAAGCACACATATTAATCCCGGAAACGGACTGGGCTTAATGCTGCGGTTTTAACCCTTTGCACTCCGCTGTCCCCTCTCAGGGGACATCGGAATTCTAGCATATCACTCAGATGTCCCCTCTCAGGGGACATTGCAGTTTATTAGTGATTACGGGGAATTGAGTTATTTCAACGCAACTTTTTGAGACATGCATGTTTCCCTGAAGTTTTATCTTGAAATGGCACAAGAAATTAAATCAAAATATAGTAAAATTACTAAGATATATACAAGAAATGTCAGCGGGTTTTGTGTCGGATTAAACAATAAACTACATATTCCCGATGTGGGACAAAGAAAACGGGACTGCATTGTGTGTTCTAACAGGAAAACACCTGGTGGCAGGCGTCAAACCACTTATTACTGTCAAACATGCACTAATCAGCCTGCAATGCATATTGGGGAGTGTTACAAAACTTATCATACTGTACAAAATTATAAACAATAAAATATTGTTTTTTTTTTTGCAAATATACATTCCTCGATGTCACCCAATTCATATAAGTCCAATATCATTATAATACGTTACTTGGTTCCAAAATTATACTAAATAATACGAGTGTCTGTAAATGCACGTTTCCGCTGCAAAGTAGCGTCGAGTAGCTGGTAGCCAATGTCCAGAATGGTTCGGAGTGCAAAGGGTTAAGAATCCCTGACGTCCCCCAAAACACGGACTCTGGGTTTCTCTCATAGAAGTTCCTACCTCTCGCCCTGACCGGTTTGGCTCAGTGGATAGAGCGTCCGCCTGAGGACTGAAGGGTCCCAGGTTCGATTCCGGTCAAGGGCATGTACCTTGGTTGCGGGCACATCCCCAGTGGGGGGTGTGCAGGAGGCAGCTGATGGATGTTTCTCTCTCATCCTATGTTTCTAACTCTCTATCCCTCTCTCTTCCTCTCTGTAAAAAATCAATAAAATATATTTTTTTAAAAAGTTCCTACCTCTCAACCAAAACCAGTTGATGAAACCCCTGTCCGATGCCACGCGATGTGATTTGCTGTGCGGTGTGACCTGGATGCAGCTGTGGCAACATTTTGGCACCACTTTTGAGGGAAACACGCCTGCTCATGGGTTAGTCATTAGATCAGGTGGACTTTGGCGTGAAACAGGACTACTTACAGTAGATTCAGCTTATAGTATAGAGTATATGGTGAGGCACACTTTTATTTTGAATACAGTACCTTAACAAGGACTTTTACTCTCTAAACCACGTTTTGTTTTGTGTTGGTTTTTTTTTTTTTTGGCCCAATATATATGAACCTAGAATTTTATAGATAGAATTATCCTCCACTAAAACAGATTCTTAAATTTATTTGGGACAACACTTCCCATATTGCTAAAGAATGGAGGCAAACGTCATGTTTTTAGACGCAGTTTGTGCTAAATTAATCCTAATCCATATATTTTAAGTTTCTAGATAGTTGTTTTTCAACAAATGCTTCCGTTTGTCGCTTTTGAATGTAATAATTTACACTCCATTTACGGGACCTATATGCCAGTAAATTATCCTTTTGAACCTTTCTCTGTTAATTAATTATGCCTCTTAGTCGATGTTAAGAAGAGCATTTCTGAGTCTGGTACCTGCACACACACACACACACACACACACACACACACATGCAGATACACACCTTTAACAGTGGGCCTGGCCCAAGTGCAGGCTCAATACACGTGAGCCATTGCAACAGGGTTATAAAACGCCTGGACTTTAGAAACAATTTTGATGAAAGGATTTTCAACCCCGTTTATTCAATTGCATTCGAAAAACCTTGGATGTGTTTATTCCTAACGGGCTGTTCTGGTTTGTGCAAAGAAATTCCTCTAAAGTATGGTTATTTCTCATGTTCTGCTGTCTCTCTCTCATTTTGATTCATTTTTATTTTGTGCTGGAGAAAGAAAACATTGGTAAATAACGTTTCAACAGTCGGTGAATCTGTCTATTTAATCTCATTCATCTCTAACCACTGAGCATTCAAGGACACGGTACTCCCGATGAAAAATGGCCTTCGAATAGAAAAGGTTTAAGCACAAACACAGATCGGACTACAATTCGGGGTCTGAGGCCGGGCCCTGACACTGGCACTCCTGAGCCAAGATTTTGGCAAATGGAATTTTCACGGAAGCAACGAAAGGAATCTCATTGTACAATTTCCAGTCCTTAATCAATGCACGTAGAAAGCAAGTAAATAGAGAAAGTTTCCTTTTAAAAAAATGTATTTTTATTGACTTCAGAGAGAGAGAAAGGGAGAGGGAGAAGGAGACAGAAACATCCATGATGAGAGAGAATCATCGACTGGCTGCCTCCTACACGCTCTGCTCTCCACTGGGGATCGGGCCCGCAACCCAGGCATGTGCCCTGACCGGGAATCGAACCGTGACCTCCTGGTTCATAGGTCGACGCTTAGCCACTGAGCCACGCCGGCTGGGCTTCAGTACTTTTTAATTCAATGGCTTTTTCAATCTCTCTTGACCGTATTTTTCTGTTCAAGATTTTGGGCAACAAGCACACATTCAAGTCCAACTCAAAACAGTTGTGAATTTACAACCACCACGGCCTCAAATGACTGCATGCCTGAAAGACGCATGTGCAGGGAGAGAAAAACCGAGCGAACATTGTATTTTACTTATATTCACGCAAGATTAACTAATCTGTCAAACGTCTAGAAATCAAAGCCAGATTTATGTTCCATCTGTGTCTTCACTCCCGAGCACGGAGGAGTCCTGACAAACGCCAGGGCGCCCGGTGCACTGGCTGCCACGCGCCCGTCCCGGCTGCTCCTAACCCTGAGGAAGTGCCCCTCTCGTACCCGGTTAATGATGAGGCATCAAAGGCAGAGAGCACAGGAGACGGATGGGCGTCCATAAAACACGAGACATGGACCCTGGTGAGACCGCAGTCGCTGACGGGAATTGGCTCACGGTGGCACTTCTATGCCACCCAGTTTCCCATCTCCCCGCACAAGCTGGTGCAACAGGAGGAAATAAGTGCTGGTGGGTGCCGGGCACCGAAACCTCCCTGCTCCATGCAGATGGGGGCTGAGGGAGCCTGGCTAATAGGTTCCAATCACACCTGCAAATAAACCCTGGGGGCTGAATCGCACCCAGAAAAACGGTGCAGAAAGCAGCCGGGTGGGCGAGCCGTCTAAATCCCCAATATGCCGGGGCAGTTACTGTTAGATTCCAAAGGGGCCACGGCGCTACTGTTCTACTTGGTCGCTCCATGTCTTTCGAAACCCACACTTCCATTTCAAAGGGGACCTGTGACCCCATTACTTCAAGAAGGCGAAGTTGCCTTGGAAAATCAATGACCCTCCCCAGCGTGTCGCGTTTCCACTGACAGTTCCTCCTTGGAACTTGCCGAGGGCCCAGTGGTGATACACGGGGGGTGGGGTGGGGGGCGTCTGTCATTTTCTCTTGCCGGTGGAGTGCGGGGAGGGCCCGGGAAACTCGGCTATGAGAATGAACAGTAACCATTCCAGCATCGGCCTCCACACAGCGCTAACGTACCCACAGCCTTGGTCTTTACTGAGTTTTAAAACCGTATGCCGCCCTTAACAATCTAATTAACTTTTTTCTAGGGAAAACAGAAAGCCATGCACTCACCTGTCCCATGACAAGCTGGCAAGCTTCCCTCCCCGGGAAGCAAAGGACATGCAGAAGAGAAGTAGGTCCTTGCCTTCATCTATTTCAGCCCCCGTCGAACCCGAGCTCCGCAAAGGCAGGTGCCACGTGGTCCGGTTCACAGATGTATTCCCAGGCTCCAGTGCGGTGCCCAGCGCATAGTAGGTGCTCAGGAAATTTCCATTGACCGGATGAATGGCTTTGCCATACAAGGTCACCTTGGCAAGTGAGGAGCAAGGAACTAGAAGACTGTGCTTGGGTCAAGGATCCCAGAGCACCCCAGGCCTGTGACTCAGCAGGAGGACTCTGCCCCGGCCGCACTCACCGCTGTGGTTCCTTACAGGACAGGACACGGGGCGCGGTCACCGAGGGAAGCGGCTCACGGGAAGAAGGCCTTAGGAACGTGGCACAGGCGTCCAAGAGCCCTCTGCCCAGCGAGTCCCACAGGACCTGCTTACGGCCCAGCTCCGAGCCGTGACGTCCATGTGAAGTGTTGTCTGTGGGGGGAGCTCACCGGACCCACAGCCGGGCCTCACCAGGGGCCGGTCACATGACTCAAAGAGGCTGCGGGGACAATGAATCAAATTTTAGGATGTTGCTTTAAGGAAAAAGTGATTTCAAGGTTTTCCACCATCCAGGAGTGCACGCTGGGTACCTTGCCAGGAGAAAGTGTTCTATTCGCAGGGGTGATACCGAAACCTGCTCTTTGATGGTTATCCACACGGATTTTGATTTGTTCCAAACGCTCATCCTTCAAGTCTGTGGACACTTGCTCCAAAGTGAGCGCTCAGGTCTTGGCAAAGGGACAGGGGGCCAAAGGGGCCAGGCTTTCAGAAGATGCCGGCCGCTGCCCCCGCCCAGCCTCCGTGGAACCCACTGATTTAAGAGAGGAAGGGAGAGGGAGAGAGAGATGGGAAGATCCATGGTGAGAGAGCATCATTGAGCAGTTGCCTCCTGCACACCCCACCCTGGGGACCGAGCCTGGGACCAGGGCACGTGCCCTGACCTGGAATCGAATCGTGACCCCCTGGTCACAGGGTAACACTCAGACACTGAGCCCCGCTGGCCGGACAGGCCTGGAGTTTCTTTACGAATTCCTTTGGCTGCGAACGGCATTTGTCACAGGCTCCTGTATCGACCTCCTTCTCCAGGGCATCCTGATGAATGCACGCTGCACACAGCTGGGAGGGCCACTCCACATTTAGCGCAGACCGGGCCAGCGTCTCCCCGAACTCTCGCTGGAATACACGCTTCTCCAGGAGCCTCCGAATGAAAAAGGAATGGCTTTTTCTTAGTAATCATATTGTACAATTTCCGCATATTGATCTTGTGGTCAATTAAGCTCCCGGAGGGTCCCCTCAGGCGGTGTTGGAGGCCACAGCGCCGTTCCCGCGACAGCACAGCGGGAACCTCGGGCTCGGGAACGAGCAGGTCGCCACATTCATCATGTTCATGGCTTGCTGGCCTCAGAAACATGACGGGCTGCATGGAGTCCCACGTGAAATGTTTTATCGAATCTGCAATCACTTTAAGCGACCACCACACCTTTGCTAAGTGCTCGCAGCCGAGCTAGTACATTAATTTGGGCTTTATCTGGTCAGGTGGCCAGTTCACCTGGACGCCCAGGACATGCGATCGTGTTGTGAAGGGACTGTCCGCGCCCAGGAGGGGCACTTAGGGCTGCCCCGCTCCCGGCACCTCTCTGGCTGGGAGCCCTCCCTTGTGCCTGGCACGTTCAGTACACTGAATTATTTAGTCCCTTTAACAGCCGAAGAGGTGCCTGGCCGGCGTGGCTCAGTGGTTGAGTGTTGACCTATGAACCAAGAGGGTCAAGGGTTCGATTCCTGGTCAGGGCACATGCCCAGGTTGCAGGCTCGATCCCCCGTAGGGGCCGTGCAGGAGGCAGCCAATCAATAATTCTCTCTCATCGTTGATGTTTCTCTCTCTCTCTCCCTCTCCCTTCCTCTCTGAAAGCAATAAAAATATATTTTTTAAAAAAAGATTTAATTTTTTTTAGAGAGAAGTTTTGGGTTCACAGGAAAATTAAGAGGCAGGTGCAGAGATGTCCCGCTCACCCCAACACATGCACAGCCTCCGGCATTAACAGCACCTGGTGTCCTCATAGGCGGTGACGATTCACGGAGAAGCAGCCACGTGGAGACGGGGGCGGGGCTGCAGGTCTGCAGGACGAGCTCAGAAACACCCGGATGCCTGGACTCACGTGAACCAAGGCACACCTGTCCCAGCACCTCCCAATGGAGCCTGGCCCCCAACACCTTGACGTGGGGCTTCCCGCCCCTGCAACCAGGAGGAGACACAGGTCTGTGCTGTCAATAGCCCAGTTTGTGCGTGGGTACAGCAGCCTCAGGAAGCGACTGCCCCAGGAATCCCACAGTGCACGGGAATGCACGGAGTTTGCACGGGTAAATTTAACGACCCCCAGCTGGGCATTATCTTCACCCCAGGCACCGGCTGAAAGCTATCCCCGCCCCACAGGGGTGCGTCCACAATACAAAGAATTCATAATTCCGAAGGCGCTGGTTCCTTTAAACCTACATAACGTGCAGCATGAAGGGACCAACATCTGGTTACCGGGATATCCTTCGCACGCTCTGGCCCTCGACTCCTTGGGAAAATGGACGTGATATCGTTAGCAACAGTAGATATTTTTCTGTCCATACAAAGACATTTCTGTTTATGTGAAATTTAGACTGTTACTGGACATGTAAAATCTTGGAGCCCAGGAACCTTATTTTATTATCTTTTATTTCCCATCCAATAATAGCTTGCCTGTGCCTTCTAAGCCCCCAACATGGCCTATATCATACGAGGCATTCAAAGAGTTGTTGAATGACCTCTAACTGCTTGGCAGCAGAATAACACAATTGCAAAGCTGAAGAAGAATTTGCCGTAGCCAGTTTGGCTCAGTGGGTAGAGCATCGGCCTGCAGACTGAAAGGTCCGGGTTTGATTCTGGTCAAGGGCACATGCCCAGGTTTCGGGCTCGATCCCCAGTAGGGAGCCTGCAGGAGGCAGCCAGTCAATGATTCTCTCTCATCATTGATGTTTCTATCTCTCTCTCTCTCCCTCTCCCTTCCTCTCTGAAATCAATAAAAATATTTTTAAAAAAAGAAAAGCTGAAGAAGAATTTAAAATTGGCAAAATCTAAATATTTCCTCCTGGGGCCAGGACCGCAGGGTCAAAGCCAACAGTGGGGCAGCGACAAGAAGCCACAGAAAACCGTGGGTCCAGATCCACCGTAATCGTCTGAAATTGGGGTTCGCTCCCCTGTTGGCCTTCTCAACCGCACAAACTATAACCCCCATTAACGCCACTGCAAAAATCTCCAAAGGTTAACAACAATCAGATGCGAGCCTGTGTCCTGAGCCAGCAGGCACCTGGGCATCGACTTTGTTTCCTTCCCCTCTGAACCCCATGTGAGTCCTTAAGAGGTTACTGTAATGTATCCAGGGGGGTCAGTGTTGCAGCTTTTAAGTCGGAAGATGCGCAGGCTTGTCCTGCAGCACTTAAAACGCCGCCGCAAGTAAGAAGATTCTAACAGATTCCCCGGTTACTCAACCCGTGCTGCCCGCGGCGCCCGGCTGAGGACGTCCTGTGGCCCTTTCTGCCTTGGGAGCGCCAGCCGTCTGCTTGCAGGAAGGCAAACCAGCAGAGGAGCCCGTGTTACCTCTCTCCCCGCTGCCTGCTAACCTGTAATCACTGCAGGGAGAGGCACGTGTGGTCTGGGGCGGCGCCCGCTGTACCCGCAGCCGGAGAACGGTAGAGCTGTAGTCATTAGACACGTCGCCCCCGAGGTCCGGCGGGCACGTGTCTCAGCTCCCCGCCGGGCGCGCGTGGGAGCCCAGGACGCTCCGATGACCTTTCTCCGGGCTTCCGACGAAGGGCTGTTGCAAGGCTTAATAACGCCAGCAGACTCGGGTGTTAATAGCTTCACAATTCATTGCTTTGCTATTTTTTAAATGCACATGAAATTTAGTACCAGTTCCGCTGGCTGGAGACTCCCATGAATCATATAAATTAGAGGGTAACAAAGGAACGTATTAGCATTTGTTAGCCTGGATGCACGGATTCTGTACTAACCGCTGTAATATGTACTACAACTTTTCCACCCGCGAGTTAAAAAGCCTTTCAATTTTTCAGCCGGCGCCGTAATTGAATTGGGTCTCTCTGCCTACGGATAACAACGTTACGCTGATGGAATCTTTATTAGATTCTGGGGATTATTCCGGTGGCACTGGTTTCTAAAGCCAACAGCTCCACCAGGGAAAGGGGCATTGCAGGGCCCTCGTAAGCAAAAGCATGTTAAATGTGTCTTTTCGGGGAGATGCATGTTTAATTGTTATTACAGCATAAGCTGAACCGGCATCTGATCATTGATTCTCAGGAGAAGTGGCCACAGAGGGAGAGGGCTGTGGAGCCGAAACCACCACAGAGCAAATTGGGCCCAAACCGCGGCCGTTTTTCACCCTGGGTGCTGCTCTGCGGATTTTGTCATGAATGGACTTTTTTTTTTTTTAAATATATTTTATTGATTTTTTACAGAGATGAAGGTAGAGAGATAGAGAGTCAGAAACATCGATCAGCTGCCTCCTGCACATCCCCCACTGGGGATGGGCCCGCAACCCAGGTACATGCCCCTGACCGGAATCGAACCCGGGACCCTTCAGTCCGCAGGCTGATGCTCTATCCACTGAGCCAAACCGGTTTCGGCCATGAATGGACTTTTAAAAAATATTTTTATTATTGTTGATTTCAGAGAGGAAGGGAGAGGAGGGAGGGAAGGAAGGAGGAAGAGAGAAACATCAATGATGATAAAGAACCATCTATCTGCTGCCTCCTGCACGCCCCCTACTGGGGATTGAGCCCTCAACCCGGGCATGTGCCCTGACCAGGAATTGAGCCGTGACCTGCTGGTTCATAGGTCGATGCTTAATCCCTGAGCCACACCAGCCGGGCTGTAATGAATGCATTTTTAAGTCCGCGTTTGAAAGCCGTCAGGTAGAACCTTCCTTTTTATAGGGGGACATTCTGGATTGTGTTTTCTCTGAAACATATTTTTTGAAGTGGGATTTAAATCAACAGCTTCATGTCCAGTGTTAAGTATGTCGCTGTTGATTGTCAGAGTCTGGTTTTCTGACGGACAGTGGCCGGGAGACAAGCTTCCGACGCTCCCACGTGAGAGCCCAGCTGGGACTCCCACCAGAGGGGGCTGGCGGGGGCCTGCTGTCCAGAAGAGGGGCCTGCGCCATCCAGCTCAGCCCCTCTGGTGGCTCTGGGTACTTCACGAGACCTCTCTGTTGCTTTTGGGTTTGGGCTTAAATGTGGGAGAACAGTGAAAACAAGGGCTACTGATCAAAAAGGGAGAACGCATCCCTCTTTTGTACTAATGGGGAAAAATTACCAATAAGAAAAGGAGACGATGAGAGAGGTGACGAACATAGTAGGAAGCGGTGTGGGCAGCGGAGCCCTTGTCATTCACACCCCGATGGAACCCTCGTCCGAGGTGGGGTGCTGTCGCGAGGAACTCGAGACAGACCTTCCCCATCGCCACCCCCTCTGCCCCTGGGTGTCTCTGGTGATGCTGGAGGTCGTAGTAAAACGCCCGAGGGCAGAAGGAAAGCTCGGAGGTGGCTCCGGGGGCCCCGCTCTGTGTGCCAGGAGAGGAGAAGGGCGAGGAACAACGAAGTAGGGAGCTGTGGGGTGATGCAACCTTTGCTCCCCAGGAGAGAGGGGTCAGGGACACGCTCCGCCTCTAGGAAGTTACACACTCGGATTTTTAATTCTGTAAAATGAACGGGCTCGAACCAGACAACCGGAGCTCTGGAAACGTGCAGTTCCAAATATTTGGGAAGTTAATTCGTCAGGAATGAGCTTCCGAAATGAGCTTGGTGGTGGGTGACGGCGGAGCAACACCTTCCTTGCGGCCTGTGGACGGGAGCGGGATCCTCAGCGTGTAGGGTCTCAGGCATTGATTACCGGAGAGGCCTTGTCACTCGGCGATCATCAGGGATGCTGAGCGCTGCTGTCTTAATAGGTTTGTAAACCCTCCTTCACGGTTCATTAACGCGGCAGACAAAACTGCGGAGGTCAGAAAGCACAGCAGCTTCCCCGCACGGAGCTGATAAATCAGTCAGCTCGCTCCGCCGAGTCAACACCATCGCAGATCAGCTCCAAGGGAAACACACAACCGCCCGGCTCATGGTGGAGCGTCGACCTATGAACCAGGAGGTCACGGTTCGATTCCCGCTCTGGGCACATGCCCGGGTTGTGGGCTCCATCCCCAGCAGGAGGCGTGCAGGAGGCAGCAGCTAACGATGATTCTCTCTCATCATTGATGTTTCCATCTCTCTCTCTCCCTCTTCCTTCCTCTCTGAAATCAATAAAAATGTATTGAAAAAACACACACGCAACTAATCACACACGGTCACACATGGGAGGACCAACTCGACAACTCAAAACCAATGACGCTGTACGAGCGACAGGAGGTGCCTCTCCTGTCCGGGCCTGCTGTGTCCACGCCACCATGCCCCCGTTAAAGGTGCCCCCACACTTCACACTCCTTTCATTTTGCAAAGCAGAGCGGGTGAGAGCCCAGTTTGGCGTGTCTGACTAGTGAAAATTTCATCCCCGTGTGTTTACGACGGGAGCTCATTCTCCAAGGGCCACACTCACTGTTCTGTGATGTTTTCCTGCTGCCCCCGCACAGTCTCCCTCAGTTCACCGGCAACGTGGCTCTTCTGTTACGAGACGTGCTCCGCAGCATCAGTGTGCGGAGGTTCGCTGGCCTGCGACTCGGGTGTCACACTGTTTGACATCATCCAGGCTCCAGCCCCACACAGAACACACAGGGGCCTCTTCGGGCTTCAACTCCCGTCAAAGCGAGCGGCTGTTCCCGCTCAGGCCTGCACCCAGTGACGCTTCTCCTGTGCCCCCTTTTGCTAAGCCTCCTGGGACGATGAGCCGCAAGACCAAATACCAGCTCTGTCCTTCCCCAGCCTGCTTTCAACAAGCGTAGGACCCAGAGCGCCATCCCGGTTTCACGATACGTTTCCAGGCCTCACCTACTAAACTGCTTTACTAACTTCTGAGCCCTGAGTACCAAGACTGGACCCAGTTTCCAAGTTTCTGATGTCATGAAGCCCAGTTGATATTCCTATGTAATTTAAAAATAATAACACACGTTTTCATTGATTTCAGAGAGAGAGAGAGAGAGAGAGAGAGAGAGAGAGAGATGATGATGATGAGACTCATTGATTGGCTGCCTCCTACACACCCCCTACTGGGGATCCAGCCCACAACCCAGGCATGTGCCCTGACCAGGGATTGAACCCTGACCTCCTGGTTCATAGGTCACCACTCAACCACTGAGCCACACTGACCGGGCACCACTCAAAGATATTTAAGGCTGAACGTGTGATTATAGTATCACTGTACTATAACAAGTGCATCATTTCCAGATTAAATGTTATCACTCCCCCAAACATGGGAATTATGTGAAGGTGTTAGCTCAGCTTATTGTGGGATCTGTACGCAATGGATTCACTGACCAGATCATCCCGTCGTTACCTGTTAACCTTACACCTTAAGGTTACATCTAAACCTTTGCACCGTGTCACATGTCAATTGCATCTCCATTAAGCTGGACAGAATACACGAAGAGGCCTACATGTGCTTGTGGGGAGGTAATTAGGGCGGAGTTTTTACCCAACACGGTGGTGGGGCTGGTGGGGAGAATGGGCCACTCATTTTAATTTCTAAGTAGCTTCCTGACACAGAAATGACACTAATTATGACTCATCCTTCTAACTACGGACTTACTGTCCTGCAACTCCAAGTAAAGAATTTGCGCAAATATAAATATTTACAAGTCGACTCTATCCTATACAAATAAGTGTTAAGCCTTGATTACAAGCTGTCTTTTTATTTAAAAAAAACCCACCTTATTGGCGTGTTTGAAAGACACATTCGAGGCATTTCCTCCTTGGGGGTGCTCACACTTCGTGAAAGCTGGTAGGAACACCTTTATAAGCTGCGTTACACAATGCATCTGCAGCTAATGAAGAAGAAATGATGACTGCTCTGCAGGATGGATTAGGACACCGATTAGACCGTCACAGAAGTGCTTACCGGCGCCGTTCGAACACCTGCTCGGTAATGCCTGCGCCTGGTGCTCCTGCATCCCACAGTCCACGCTTAATTAGGAGACGGAGGGCGATTAAATAAGCCCGGACAGCCAGCTCGCCTTATGTGTTTCGCCTTCTACCTCGGGCACAGCTGTAAGGACTGGTCATTCCCTTTACAGGGAAAGCAACAGAAGAGACATCTGTGCTCCCCCGAGGCGGGTCCTGATGGCCAAGATGAACTCCCTTCAGAGAACGGTGGCTGCAGACGGTGGAGAGGCAGCAGGTGGAGTGGGGAGGGAGGGCCGGTAACGTCCAGGTCCGACTTCTCCCGAGGCCCCGGGCCCGTTTCTCTGCACTCAACACATGCAGTTCCCTCGGGGTTCCGCCGGGGCACTGTGGGAACCCTAATCAGAGCACACCGACGATCAAGGCCAATTCGCCATACGCATGCGTGCAGGCGAGGACACGGCAGTATCACCAGGTGAAAGGCCTCTTTGCCCTATGCAGGGGCGAGGGCAGCGACTCAGTAGTGGCAATACACGCACTGCGCAGGCGCACCCTCAGGGAACCTGTTTGCGTTAATGTCGCACGAGGGTCACTAT
>NW_005871456.1:28735-32227 GCF_000147115.1 Myotis lucifugus | reverse complement strand
GACCCACAAAAGCAGACCCCGGGTTTTCCTGGGACTCCCAGAAATTGGAGATGTGTCACCCAAACAATGTGACCCCGGGGAGATGGCCGCTCGGCCAGAGGTTCTACCCCTGGCGACACCTTGGGTGGTGGTAACAAGCACCCCTCTGTTCCTCACTACCCTCGGGGATCCTGCGCTGCCCCTCGGAGACACTTGGCAGCCTCCGTACCTAGTCAATGGACTTTCTTAAATAAACTAATTTTATTTCCAAGCGATTTTTGTGCCCCACGGGGCATGAACATACATACAGAGGGAGGCATTTCCACGTTGGGGGGGGGGGTGGGGAGGTGCGGGCTGGAAGTCAGAGTCACTTGTTGGGGTTTAAAGGGTGATTCATGAGTCTTTGGACAGACAGGAGCTACCCACGGGCGGCCGCCGAATTTATTCACAGGCAAAGCCGGCATCACCAAGAGTGATGAGCTGTATTGTGCTGATAGACGGCGAGTTAAAAATAAAGGATGGAGGGAGAGCTGTAGGTTAAGAGAAACTTAGGAGATACATCAGATTTAAATAGAGGGGCGAGACTGAGGCGTCTGAGGATGCATATTTGGGGGTAAAAACCAGTTCCTGTGAAGTCAGGATGAGGGCTGCTCACGAGGCAGGGAGAGAGGGAGCTGGTCAAGGAAGGCCGAGGCCAGTGAACGAAGGCTTACATTGCGTTGTGTGGTCTCTCTGTAAGAGCCATTTGTTTTCTTATAAAAGTGTATAAATAGCAAAGGAATGTCTGGTAGGAGAGTTTAGTTCTACCGAGAGCTGACATACCATCTTCCACGTACCGGTACTAGTCAGAAACTAATCTTTTTTTCTGGTGTATTTTTTTCAAATATTTAGAACCTTTTCTATCACAAGGGATGCTTAAAAGCCAGGCTCTCTAACCCCAACACCAAAGAGAAAGTCTATGCAGGGCCCGGCAAATTGATGCCAATCTTTAAAAAAAAAAATACTTGTCAAAAATATACAAGTAGCTGCCATCAACCAAATAAAGTCAGAACAGACTCAATACCATCATTCTACAAAGTGAATTTTCTGCCTCCCCTCTCTGCCCTCCCCTCCCGCACCTGCTATGCCTCGACTAGAGAAGGCATCGTCTCACAGGCTGGGTGTACTCAGTTGACAGGGTGCACACCTACTTCTGAAAATATCCTGTTACAACACAGAGGCGGGAAAAATAGAATCATTCCGGGGCCCTTGCAATGTTCCTTTGGACCATCCCCTAATTCATCACGGACAGGCAATCTGATTGTTATAAATTTTATTAGAATGATAGAAAAGAATACATACAGATAACCATAGGATACACGCACAGAAATGTAAAGATACTTTTTATACTTTTCAATATGAAACAATGTACAAATCTCATGGAGATATCTTGCTAGAAACGCCATAGGACACAGAGCAATGGTGTTGAAGATGGAAGCATAGGAATCACTATGTCATAAAGAGGTACCGCTCCATTACGTGGGGCTGCACATACCGGTACTGGAGAGGGCGCGGCCTCTGTTTTTGACTGAAGGAGCAATGGTTAGATTTTTCCTCGGTATTTACAGTATATACAGACCTTGCGGAGAGAGTTATACATATTCTTCTCCTCTGCGTAGGACGACTTTATCTTAAATGAAATTTCTAAACGAAAAAGCAAGGCTTTATGCTTTCTGGTACATGAAACTGTTGGCTTCAAATTCTGAGAATGCTGCAGAGAAGAACAAGTTTCTGCAAAAATGTGAAATTGGTAAAAAAAAAAAAGAGAGAGGTAAAAAATTGTTTTTGCCTCGTCTGACACTCAATCTGCGGATTTCACGTTATTCTCTGCATATTGCTCTGAAGCCGCGTCCTTGAAAAGCCTTTGAAAACCGCACACATCACAGTCAGCAGCCTCGCCCGGCTCTATTACAAATTTACCGCAGAAACTAAAAAGCCTCTCCCAGATAGACCCGTTGGATTTCATTTAAGAAAAAAAAGCCCATCTCTGTCACCCCAAAAAAGAGAGGGCCTCTTAATGGAACCCGACATTGGAAATGAAAAGCCGTGTGGATTTTGTTTAATGTCTGGGTTGAGATTCAGGTCCTTCCTTCTCGTGCCCACGGGGTTTTAATAAAAGCTGCAACTTGTTCCTAGGCGTGAAGGACACAAGTCATGCTTATTATTATTTTTTTTAATTTTTGAGAAGGAGAAAGCGTGACCCTTCCAATTTCACAGCGTCTTTGAATGAAACAAAAGCCCGCTCTGGAATTGGCTGTGGGCTGTGAAAACGCTGCAATCCTCGAATCTGCTGTGAACACACTCGCACCGTGGTCTGCACAGCGCAGGCAGCCCTGCTCACGCCTCCTTCCTTCTCTGTTCCAAGTCCTTCCCGGGGCCAAGGCAGGTAAGGGGGGTGTGACCGTCCCCACGGTTTACAGATGAGTTTTGGGTAAAGTGGCGTGGGAAGAATCCCACCCCCTCCCTAGGACACTGGGGCCAAACAGCCCCCTCTGGGGCCCCCAGGGCAGCGTTTTCCAACCCTCCTTCGAATCCCAGGCACCCTCTTCAGGACAGGGCAGTTTCTAAAGGCGTTTTTGACCCCTTCGAAATAACACTGACCACTCTCCAAGCACTGCTGCTCTCTCCCAAGCACTGCTGCTCTGGCGGGGGGACCTAACTTTTCGACTCAATGAGCTTCTCTGCATGAATAAAAGACACAACAAACAGACGTGTGTCCGCGTGGGAGGATGGGCATCTTCACCCACAGGCAGTGTGTAGAACCATCGCTTACAGACACCTCTAGGGTGTCCCCCCAAAAATGTGTACCCCCTTCCACAGCCTATAGCTCCATTTTGAGAATGAAATGCATTTTAATAAACACCGCCTTTATAGTTATTCAACGTGTGTTGAATTTTTGGGGGGATACCCTCTGTATCAAAAGTCTGAAATACATAATATATATATAAAGTCCTTTGGTTTATCAAGTATTAAGGCATTTCAGATTCCCCTAAAAGGATGTACTGCTTGTCTTTGAATTATATTTGTATTTTACCTGCGTAGAAAGTTAAAAATACAGAGTTGGGGGTGGGGGGAAACCATGCATAATCACTGCATTTCATGAAAGCACTTTTTTTTTTTTTGTAACCAATTAACTTGCAGTAAATAGTAAAAAAGAGTTGCTATCACCACAGGGCATGAGCCACGCACAGGACTGCCGGCAGGTAGCGTGACACGGGGTGGACGTTGGCGATGGCCGACGGGGAGCCCCTGGCGTCCGAACCTGTCGAGGTGAGAGACAGCTGGTTACTACGGCTCCTGCATCACCGGCCACGGCAAGACCCCGCTCTTCCTCTCAGAGCAGGAAGGACCACACGTCATGATCAGCGCCTTCTGTTTACAGTGGGGCACATGTTAGCTGCCAAGGGGATCTATGAACACACTGGTCCCTTCCCTCCCTCCCCTCCCATTCCTTCTCCCTTCCCTTCCCTTCCC
>NW_005871456.1:21789-28635 GCF_000147115.1 Myotis lucifugus | reverse complement strand
ACCAAATAACATGCAATATCAATCTTCACATCTAGTACACTACCCCTACTACACACAGCAAGCTTGACATTTGACCTTTTTTCCTCGTTTCCTTCCTATGACCACTTTATTTTTCTCCCATCCCACTACTCCCACCTTCCACCCTACCTATCTTACCCCCACCCCTCCACTTGGCTCCTTCTCCCCCACTCCAACACAATACGGTGAGGGAGAGGCAGAGGGAGAGGGAGAGAGAGAGAGAGAGAAACATAAATGATGAGAGAGAATCACTGATAGCTGCTCCCTGCACGCCTCCTACTGGGGAGTGAGCCTGCAACCAGGGTATGTGCCCTGACTGGGAATTGAACCTGTGACCTCCTGGTTCTTGGGTCCACGCTCAACCACTGAGCAACACCGGCCGGGCTGTATTTACGTTTTCTTAAACAATTCTAGGCTTTGTTCGTACACTATCACTTAACGTTAACTGAATCTGAGAAAACAGCTTAATTTTGAAAACAATTCTACTCGATGACACACACAACTGAGATCAATGGAGGGTTTCATTAAAGCAAGCTTCCCTGGGCAAGTGGGGGGGGGGGGATCCAAATGGATGGTTTTGCTACATATTTCTCCACATCTTTTCTGTCTTCCTGTCTTCCCCTTCCCCTGATTTTGCACGACTCGTGAGAAATTAGTTCCCCCTGCTCACCCCTCACCCCCCAAACTGTCTCAGCACCCGATGAACAGAGTGTGGGGAAGGAGTGGACAGACGGGCCCTGAGGACTCGGGGTCCCCAAGGGTGTTGTGGGGGAGAGCGTGTGGCCTGGCCGCTTACTGGTTCTCCTCGGGATCCTGACAGGCGCGCTGCTGGCCCCGTCCCCTCCGGCCGTCGTGGCCCGGACGTGGACGACGTAACCCTCCTGGACGGGCAGCCGCAGCTCAGCCGACGTTCGGTTTGTGCTCAGCACCTGCAGGCCGCCCTGGCCGCTAGTCCTGTAGAACACCTGGAAGGCGCCAACACACACTCCTGTCGCCCACGTTTGCGTTTCTTGTGGGACTCACCGCTCTGGCCTTGTGCCTGTCATCTCTACCCGCCCAGCTTAAGTCCCATCCTCAGCTCTCTCTCTCCACGGTGGTCGCCCGGGGTTCGCACGTGGCAGGGCCATCAACCACAGCGTCTGGGAGGGTTAGGGTCGCCCGGAGAGCTGAGCGGGAAGGTGTCCGGGTGGGGACAGGCCCCCTGCCCTGATCTCGGACACACATGGAGGACCAGAGACAATGCTTCTCATTGTGTTTTCTTAAATATGTTTGTTGTTGTTGGTCCTCACCTGAGGGTATTTTCCCATTGCTTTTTAGAGAGAGTGGAAGGGAGGGGGAGAGATACACAGAGAGAGAGACATCGACGTGAGAGACACACCGATTGGTTGCCTCCTGCACATGCCCTGACCAGGGCTGGGCACTGACCGAGGCCTGGGAATTTAACCTGCAACCAACGTACGTGCCCTGGATCGGAATTGAACCATGGATGGGCCAAAGCTCTATCCACTGAGCCAAACCTAAGGCTCAAATATGATTTGCTGATATTTTTGAGAGAGGAAGGGAGAGGGATAGAAACACAATGAGAGGGAGGAACATTGATCAGCTGCCTCCTACACACCCCCTACTGGGGATTGAGCCAGAAAACCCCGCATCTGCCCTGACCAGGAATCGAGCTGTGACCTCCTGGTTCATCGGTCAATGCTCAACCACTGAGCCACACCAGCCAGGCAGTTTTCATTGTTTTTAAAGTCGTCCATAGGTAGCATCAGAAGCAGCAAACTCACACAAACAATTTACAAACATTTTGTCCAAAACCCCCACGTGAGCAGAATGATTTCACTTTCATTGTATTTAAGGAATCAGACATTTTGGGAACAAGCCTTTTTCATAAAAGGCTTAACATGTGAATGACGTCATTAGCTGTAGTCAGAAGCCGTACCTCCCTCACGGAGGAAATTGAGCCCAGCTCCCTGGAAAGCCCCGGTGGGAGCCGAGACCACCACCAACCCCGCCACTCACCTTGTACCCCGTCACTTCCGACTCGTTCTCCATGGCTCTGACCTGCTCCCAGCTCAGGAACACCTTGGCGTCCGTGGCGTTCCAGACCACGTTTCCCGGCGGCTGGCTGGGCGCTGGAAGTGAGAGTGAGGGGTTAACAAGGACCGAGCTTGGAGGGAACTGCCCCCGGGGCAGAGAAGGGGCCGTCAGGGAGGCAGCGGACCAGCATCTGCCAGCATCTGCCCAGGGGGATGCACAGCGTGCGGGCGGAGCCAGAAAACCTCAAGTGCAAAGCGGACAAAGCTGGTCAACACACGTTTCTCAGGTGGACACACGTGTCGTCATCAGTGTAGGCACAAACCCAGGACCCTGGTTCCAGGGGGGCCGGGCCCCACCCTCCATCATCCAGCCCCAGAGCCAGGATCTGGGAAGAGCCGAGAAGGATGCCGTGCAGCGGGGGAGATGCCCACTTCCCCAGCGTGTCTGATTGGTAGAAATAACCTTGAGGTGCCGATGGAATCGCTGCTGCCCCGAGGAGGGACCTGGGGGAGAACAAGGCCACCTCGGAACAGACCCTGATGATGGGGACCGTCTTGTCTGTCCCACTCAGGGCACCACCTGTTCCGAGGACCCTGGGGACAGAGCGCTGGGGACAGTGGCGATGGAAGCGGGCGGTCTCTGCCCGAGGGGCCCACGCTCCAGCCCACGCAGGGGGAGAGACGGCGGTAACGCAGGCGGGTGCTGCGCTGGGGTCAGAGCCAGGAGGGCGACAGGAGTGTCGGGCGTGTCCGCAGACGGGTGGGGGCCACACTTCCCAGCCAGGGGGGCCCATGGTGGCGCTGCGGCGACATTGGAGCAAAGGCCGAGAGGGCACTGGGACTTGCCACATGGGCACCAGGACACAGGGCTCCCTGGGCAGAGGGCAGAGCCTGCGGGAGTGGAGGAGGCCCGGGTGGTAGGAAGTGAGCCGAGGACTGCCGCCGGCCTGGGGGGCATTTTGGGGGCCTGGTCTGTGTGCAGGGGGTGCGAGGCCAGGGCCTGCTTCTGTAGATTTTGGCCACCAATCGAGATGTAATGAGTGGCTCCCAGGGCCACGCCGGGCACAGGGCTGGGTGAACAGCCAGCCAGCGAGTCATCAAAGCCCTCGGTTTAGTTCTTGACGCCCAAAGCATGCCGCTAATTGTCTCCCTGGCGTTAACCACAAAAGCCTTACCAAAACCGCAAGTAGGATTTGCAGCTAAAGCCACTTCAAAGGTTAGGACGACAGTGAAGGAACTATAATATCGCAAACAGCTTTAAGAGATTGTTTCATGGGTATCGTGGTATGTTTGAAAAATGACTGACACAAAATTTAAAAACTAGCCATGTTCTTTTTATAAAATGTTAGGATGATTAGAGATTTTTACTAGTAGAAACATATTTATTTTTTTATTGATTTCAGAGAGGAAGGAAGAGAGATAGAAACATCGATGATGAGAATCATTGACCGGCTGCCTCCTGTATGCCCCATACTGGTGGGGATCAAGCCCACAACCCGGGCATGTGCCGACCAGGAATCGAACAGTGACCTCCTGGTTCATAGGTTGACCCTCAACCACTGAGCCATGCCAGCTGGGCTAGGGATTTCAGTTATCTCTATATTTCCCACTCAATGTGGGAACGTGTCCATGGTAACAGCCACGGCCAACATGCAGGTGCCTGATGAATTGTGGAATTTCCAGAGATTTTGTTCCATTGGTGGAACTTCCATCATTGCACAGCGCGTGTGCACAGCAGTGCTGCCTGTCTCAGATCACCCCACTCCCGGGTCCTGGGCACAGGGTAGAGTCCCAGTAACCTGGTGTTGAATGAGACACGAATATCCATGTCAATGGAAAGGGCACCCAGAGGACAGGGCTGGGTATGGGTGGCTGTCCCACTCCTTCCTCTGTGATCTGGGGACAGTCAGGGGCTGCGTACGCTTTGGTGCCCTCTCTCTAAGTTGAGAATTAGGGAATTCAATGCTTGAGATGTTCACAGAACAGTGGAAGCACCAGCCATTAAAATCATAATTGTGCCCGGCTGGTGTGGCTCAGTGGTTGAGCGTCGACCTATGAACCGCGAGGTCATGGTTCAGAGCACATGCCCGGGTTTCAGGCTCGATCCTCAGTAGGGGGTGTGCTGATCAATGATACCCTCATCATTGATGTTTCTATCCCTCCCTTCCTCTCCCTTCCTCTCTGAAATCAATAAAAATATATTTAAAAAATAAAAAAATCATAATCACTATCCTTATTGTTTCCTGCAATTTCCACATTACACTGGGTGTTCATGTACCATCGCTCAATCATGAAGGGTTTTGCTTATTTTTATTTTTTCAGTCACCCTATGTTTTATTTTTATAAACTTAACTTTATTATTGAAAATATTACAGTGGTTTCTGCTTCTTTTAAAAAATTTACTTCTCTCCTATGCACGGCCGCCATATTCCTACTGATTTATAACCAGCCCCCTCCTCCGGCCGGGTCAGTTCACCGAGTCCCTCGCTGGTCCCAGGGTGGTGTCTCGTGGGTTTCACAACCACCGTCTCCTGCCAAGTACTCACATCAGTTCCCAAGTCAGGGAAAGAGCCGGATAAGCCTGTTGCATATATTTTTGCCATCGGAACTTTTGATGGACACTGTGCTTTGAATATGTAATGACGTATATTTAAATCTTACCAATTCACAATAGATGTTGGGAATACCAAACATACAGAACGATGACATTTTCAGTTTACTTGCAAACCCACATGCTCCATGGTCTAACTCCAGCCTGGTGCTGGGAATGAGTCCCCGCGAGCACAGCTAACAGACTCGGCTCAGGGCAATGCTTTCGCCTGGTCCGGTTTAAAGCGTCCCTCCGGGACCCACCGCTGAGGGTAACCTTTTACTCTACGTTGCCATCTTTCAAACAACGTAGGAGAGAGAGGAAGAGAAATCACCTCTGATCCCTTGACATGAATGTTAACTTTCTCACACTTATCAGAAATCCCAAGCCGAGTAAGTTGGTCAGTTTAAGAGAAAAGCAGACGTTCTTGACTCAACACCTCACACTGTGCTTTCCAAACGGGGGCCGTGCCCGTTCCCCTGAGGTTTGGGGGATCGGGAAAATGCCTGTGGCTCTGTTTACAGGGGCTGAGCTGGGCTGGCTGCCCCCACACACAGAAGCTGCCATTCCGGATGCAAACTCCCGCCACCTCCCACCCAACACGCAAGATACCTACGCGTCTTCTTGGTGGTGGCATTCACCGTGGCACTGAAGGGCCCGGCACCCGCGCTGTTGTAAGCCCGGACGGCTGCGTGGTAGACCAGGTGGCTCTTCAGCCCGTGGAGCCGGGCCGCGGTCTCCCCTGCCACCACCTTCACTCTGCGTGGCGAGCTCTCCTCTCCACTGGTCCAGTACCGCACCTGGGGGCCGAAACACGACAGGTGCCCCCTTCACGCTCAGCGGCTTTCACTAAAGTGGGCGCCCTCATGTATGTCATCGTTTAGACAAGTATTCGCAAAGTGCCTACTGTGTGCTGCACACAGTGGGCTCTGAGCCATGGAGGCTCAAGGAGGAGACAGTACCTGGCTAAACCAGGTCATTCAAAGGAAAGGAGTTATTCGTCTACAGATGCCAAGGCCACCAAGAAAGGAAGACCGAGAGCTGAGGACCATCCTAACGGCATGGACGTCCCCTGAACGCAAACCGGACAGGCCGATCTCACCCTCGTGTCTCAGCCAAGCCTTCTAAAAACCGTGCCCAGGGGATCCAGTTCCTTTTCGATGGCTATTTTTTTCCTTTTCTACCCCAACTAACGTTATTTTCATTCAACTTGTTGAGTTCATTTCAACATCCCTGGATATTCACATGGGACCACGTGCTGGTGAAATGCCAGTGAAAGCCAGACGTCACCTAGGACGTCACTGTTAAAAAGACGGACAGGGACGGAGCGAGGGGTGTGGCAACCTCCAGACCGCGCTTCAGAGAGCAAGTACCTCGTAGCCGAGGAGATGGCCACTGCTCAGCTTCCATGGGATGGCACTCCAGGACACCTCAATTTCCGAGGAGGACAGGCTGTGGGCCCAGACGTGAGCTGGAGCCGCTGTAGGTTCTGCTTGGGAACACCAACCAAAATACAATGTTGGCAGGAAATTTTAAAAATCTACTCAAGTTCTTATTGTCAGAGAGCAGGTTAATACATATGAAAATTCATAGGCTATTCAGTAAAAATTATTTAACATCACGAACCATGTCATGAAAACAGAGACACTGGCCCACTCCCGTTCCTCAGGGACAGGGGACACCAGAGCCACGGCGTTTCTTGGCTTAGGGGCCACGGTGGCCTGGGCTCCCCACTCCTGCCCCCCCACACCCGGCCAAGCTTGTCTCCCTCTTCCCCTCTGTCCTCTCCACCCACCACCATGCCTTCTCTTCACCCACAGCTCCTGCTGGGAGCCCCTGTGCCCGCACATGCTACTGATTCTTCTTATTTTTAAAAATAATTTATTGACTTCAGAGAGGAAGGAGAGGGAGAGAGAGATAGAAACATCCATGATGAGAGAGAATCATGGATCGGCTGCCTCCTGCATTCCCCCTATTGGGGATCGAGCCCACAACCTGGGCATGCACCCTGATTGGGAATTGAACCGTGACCTCCTGGTTCATAGGTCAACGCTCAACCACTGAGCCACGCCGGCCGGGCTGATCATCCTTTTGTGACTTGCCAAGGTCAAGGGCTCCAGAGTTCATTCATCCCAGAAGCATTGAGCGAGCACCTTCTCTGGCCCAGGCCCTCGCACACTCACACACTCGCACACTCACGTG
>NW_005871456.1:14426-21496 GCF_000147115.1 Myotis lucifugus | reverse complement strand
TGAAGCCAGCCCCCCTGCCCATGAGGCTTTCTGTTTACCTCCTCCTAGGACTCAGTGAGAGATCCCAGTATGTTTCCAGTAAGTCCCTCGCCTTTTTCATAGACAGATACCAGCCTTTCCTGACATCAGGAACAGAGAGGCCTTCACCCAAGTCCTCAGTGGAGGAGAATGAGAACAGGAGAAGGAGAGTGTGGGAGGCAGGAGGGGTAAGGCGTGTCTGCCCTCCCCCCCCCCCCCCCACCGGGGACCTCCAGGCCAAGAGCTCCCCGGTTGACTGCCATCCCTCCCGGGGACCCCAGACCAGGTCTTGTCCTGAAAACCCCAGCAGGGCTTGCAAATGGGGTCTGGCTGTGAATATGTAACAGCTCTTTCTTTTGCAAAGATGTTTGTGATACATGTTTGCTTTCTACTCAGCAGAAAAGGAGAGGATAAGAGGGGTGGGGTAGGAAGAAAACCTGGGTGACTTTATGCTTTCAGGCAGGGCAGCTCGGGCCTCTGGGGGAACTGGCCTCAGAGGAGACCCTGTGAAATCTGTTTCCTGAGCTCAGAACAGTGCAGAGCAGAGGCCCCGGGTCAAAATCCTGGCTCAGGGCATCTGCGTGGGTTTGGGCCCATTTCCTCATTTCTCCCATCAAGCTTCCCTTTCCTCGTGTGTAAATGAGAAATCATAACCGCACCCGCAGGTCTCTCCTCCCTGGAGCACTGCACCGAGGCAACGCCGGCCGAGGGGAGCACTGGACACCTGCGAACTCAGGAGACAGCAGCGCTCCGCGGCTCCTGACCTATGAAGCACAATCGCCGTGTGTGTACCTTCCTCTGCCGAGAACACGGTGGCCACGGGGCTGAACGGCCCTTCGCCCTTGTTGTTGTAAACGCCCACTTTCACTTGGTACGGCGCGAAGGGCACGATGCTCTCGTTCCTGAACACGTATCGTGGGGCGTCGGGGGACGTGACCACGGTCTGGATCCAGGTGGTGACTCCCAGGGGGCGGAAGGCGACGACGTACCCAAAGCCCTCGCCATTCTGCAGCTCCTCAGGGACCGGCTGTGACAGAGAGAACTCCGGTCACCAAGGGGACCAAGGCTGGGTGCGTGCTGCTGCCAGCCCGGCCTGCAGGGGGCGCACCAGGGAGGAATCCACACAGTATTGCGTGGGTGCTAAGCTACCCACGTGGGCACTTTCATTCTGAAATTTTCCAAAGCTGTTCATGTGTTTGAGCATGATGTTTCCTGCCTGAGTTCTGAATGATGATGATAATAAGAATGATGATGGTAATAACAATAATAGTGAGTGGAATAAACACATCTCCTATGCCAAATAAGTATCACCTTATCCCTCATGTTGACTTTAGGAACAGAAACCACACATGGATATGACAATTAAGTACAAAACAGTAAAACTAGAAGAACGGGAAATAAAAACACGTACCCACTCAAAGCTGCATTTGGGTCACATCAAAAACTCCTACTCCCATCCCATCACGATCTCGACTTTTAACGTTTTTCAATGTCTTTAAATCGTAGAGACAATGCTAGTGCTTCTGCTTTAAATGTGCTCATTGAAACTGTTCCTAACTGTGACATCCAGCAGCAGCTGAGAGGAGGGCCAGGCAGCCAGCACCTGCGGCGTCAGGGGCGCGTCCCAGGGGGGTCCCTCACCAGTGAGGGCACAGCTGCTCCGGACGCCGCACGGGCAGCTGGGGGTCAGCAGCCAGGACCGGACTCTCCCCCTGGGTTTCCCAGCCCGATGACCTCGGGCAAATTATTTAATGACTCTACGCCTTAGTGTTCTGTCTATAAAATGTCACAACGATGCAATTTTTAAAAATATGAAAAATGCTAGGCCCAGTGATTAGCCGGCCTGAGCTCTAAAAGCATTAGCCTCCTGGCTGGCGTGGCTCAGTGGTTGAGCAATGACCTATGAACCAGGAGGTCACCGTTCGATTTCCTGTCAGGGCACATACCCGGGTTGCGGGCTCCATCCCCAGCAGGGGGTGTGCAGGAGGCAGTCAATAGATGATGTTTTCTCTCATCAATATTTCCATCTTTCTCTCCCTCTCCCTTCCTCTCTGAAATTGATAAAAATGTATCTTTTTAAAAAGCACTGGCTGCCAGCAGGACCCCAACAACCCCCCTAGCACCCCTCCAGGCCCCGAGGACTGTGAGAACAGCAGGATCCCAGCACCAGCCCCCCAGGAGCCCCCCACTTGAGGCCTCGAGGATTATGGGATCAGCAGGGCCCTGAAGGGAGATTCGACCCAGACACTCACCTCCCAAGTTATCACCAGTTCGGACCGGCTTCCGCCTCCCCCACTGACCTCAGAAGGAGGCACTTCAGGGACTGTGAGGTTAGAGAGACACAGGTGAAACCCTACCTGCCTTTGGCAACGTGTGCCTGAAAGAAGACGCGATCTTGCTCGTTTTCCATAATTGACATAATCTGATCACAGGCACATTGTGCACACGTGTCTGCATATATGCAACATATCTCTCCGTGTATGTACGCAGTGGGCCCTTGAGCAGCACTTATGCATGTGTTTTTCTCAGCGAACACCTGCCTGGGTTTGGATCTGCGGTCTGGAGTCCGCAATGCACAGAGGCAGAGCCGGCCACACGCACTGACCCTCAACATGCTGGACAGGGGGCTGAGCACCTTGTACTTATTCACAGGGGTCCTGGCACCAACCCCAGGGGACACTGAGCTGCAACTTCAGTTTCTGAGAGTCTGACTGTCAAATGTATGAGCATCAGTGCCCCTAACCCCCACCCTGTTCAAGGGTAAGCTGCCTATATCTTTGGGGGGAATCGGTACATAATTTACATTTGTATGAAATGATCAAGGTTTCAACCTGTAAGAAAACAAGTGGACTCAGTCTGAAGGTCTGCCAAACAAGGCCAGTGCTTCACCAGGAATGATAACAGGACGATCATAGAACAGCGGCTTTACATAAAGATGCCCCGCCTGGGAGCCTTGAGGTCCTTTGATGAGCTACTGACCCTCTCACAGGCACCAGCTTTCTCTCCTACGCCAGCCGGTGCTGAGAAAGCGCCAGGACGCGGCTAGAATACAGGGTCCCTGCAGCTGGTCTCGTTCACAGCGGCACCCACCGCACCCAGGAGGTGCTCGGCCACAGGGGACGCTCCTTAACATGCCAGGTGAGAAAATGAAGGAGCACCAGGCAGACGTGGTCCCCATGGCCCACAGCATCCAGGTCTGGCACCTGTGCTATCTGCGTTGCCCCGAGTGAGGCAGCATCGTTCAAGTTATGGAAACGGGTGCCATCACTCGGATCCTGGCTTAGAGCCGACATGGACACACGGGCTGTGTTTAAAACAACGTTTTACGGAGTATCGCTTCATATTACAGAATCCGACAGGGAGCCCTTGCGTCCCCTCAGATGCCTCGATCATGGGACAGGATGCACGCTTTTTTATTTTTAGCTGTGACGTCAGGATATTTTCAGAACTGTCAAATAGTCGTATGGTTCACGTGAATCGTTTCCTGAGGTGGGGCGTTCTAGCAATGGTTCTCTCCTGGCTGAAGCCTCAGGGGCTGGATGTCCCTCCTCAGGCACTGTTTGAACTCATTCGGGGGCCGGCGGCGGAGCGAGGTTTCCTGGCCGCCGGCTCCGAGTCATCATTATCCCACAGTCTGTCGGGGCTCCTTACAAATGAAAACAGCACTTCCCTGCTAACAGGGTGACGAGGTCAGCGAGTAATTATCACCTTAAGTGACAACACCAGATCCACTCAACATGCATTAGTGGACGCCGACAATGCCCTGGACGCTGGACATGCCAGAGTACATCTGAGGCACGTTCAAGGGAGTCTTTCTGACAAGTGCCGTACGGCCAGTCCTGCCATTAAAGACGGGGGCTCATTGCACCGATGGGTCACTGAGGCCGGTCCCCCGCTGGCCGGGAGACCAAGGCCGAGGGGAATGCAAGCTCGCACCCGGGGAAACCTGCCAACCCGCTCATTACTCAGGAAACGGAACACTAACCTGCCTCTTCAGTTCTTACTTTTTCTGAGGGCAAACTGGGTTCTCCACCTCCGATTCTGTTGCTGGCTACAACCCGAAATTCGTACTCCACCCACGGGTTTAACTCGACTACAGTGGCAGTGTGTGTATTCCCATCAATGACCTCAGGCACTACAAAGAGCAAGTCAGAGAGGTCAGAGTCTGCGTGGCTCGGTGCCGACTGGCAATCCACGGACAGGTACCCATGGCATCGGCCCGACCCCTTACCTGTCCTGGCGGCCTGCCAGCCCACGGAGAAAGGGGTCCTCGCCTGGACGGAATAGGAGGTGATGGGGCTGTGGTTGTCGGGGCCTTCTGTCCAGGACACCTGGGCTGTTGTATCTGTAATCTCTTCCACCTGCACGTTTCCTGGTGGCCCGGGGGAACCTGGGAAGGCAAGCAGGAGGAGCTAGGCCACACGTGTCACCCTCTTTTTCCCAAGGGAAGAGCATGCCACATGACCACTTTAATACCGTCAGAATCCTGATTTCAAAGGTACTTACAGAAAAGGCCATTTACCTGTAATAACCCCCCCCCCCCACTTCTGTTGTTAGGCCTTAAATCTGACTGTGAGGCAGTCATTCCGCAATCGGGATGCCTCACAGCGGCACATGATGCCTGCTTTTGAGGCCCCTGCTCAGAAGGATTTCTGCACTTTTTCAAACTCAATGTTTTTGCTTTGGGCGGGGTTCCCACTCCTGCCACAACTGGGCACATCTCAGTCGTCCCAGAAGGTCATCTGGGCTGCTGTGCTCTGGGAGACATGCGGGTCATTTCGGCCCAGCAGCAAATCAGCACCTTGGAGAGCAGCTCAGGTCCCCTAGGCCCGTGGTCGGCAAACGGCGGCTCTCGAGCCACATGCGGCTCTTTGGCCTCTTGAGTGTGGCTCTTCCTAAGCCTTAGGAGTACCCTAATTAAGTTAATAACAATGTACCTACCTATATAGTTTAAGTTTAAAAAATTTGGCTCTCAAAAGAAATTTCAATCGTTGTACTGTTGATATTTGGCTCTGTTGACTAGTGAGTTTGCCGACCACTGCCGAAGGCATTCAGGATGACACTGATTCTTCTGGAGTTTCCATACACATGCACACACAAGTACACACATACACACACAAAACACATATACACGTCTACACGCACCACACACGCACGTGTGCACACACACGCGCGTACATGCACACACGACGATTCCCTTTCATATTAAACTCGATCACTGACTTCACTACATGCTCACAGCACATCAGCTGAGCAGTTGCTGTGCTAAAGCTATACGGAGGGTGGAGTTGAAATTTTTACTTCTTTGAATTTGCACCCATCCTTACTGTCACATTCTCAGGGACCAGGGGACAAATCAACATTAAAATCGCAGGCTCCTCTGCCCCCTCATCCTGGTTTTGCTGCAGGGAGACAGGCCCAGGGAAGATGTTCAATAAGAAACACGGTGGCATCGGCGTTTACCTCTCACTACAAGGTCAGCGGCCGAGGAGACACTGTCCACCGCACTCTGCACCACGCAGACGTACTTCCCCCCGTGCTTCAGCTGGATGTTCCTGATCATTAGATCGCCCGATGAGCTCTGTGGGAATAAACACGCAAGGAGCACACTTTTATTCTGCAAACACAAACCCTCGTGAAGGTTGTGGCCAAGGAGGAGACCTGTATCCAGAGAGAAGAACACGTGGGGGAGATGAAGACCGAAACCCCAGAATGTATGGAAATAGGAACAAGAGGGTGAAAACCACACAGGAGACAGAGGGGAAACCGCCAGGCCTGCAGACAGATTTCCATGGCTGAAGACCAGCTTTCCTCTGGGCATTTATGTTTCAAAAATAAATGAGGGCAGAGGCTATGGTCTCAGAGTCTATTTCCTCCCACCAGGTGACACTTCTCTTTATAGCCAGCTCAGCACCCGCTCCTGCTTTTCTCCGGTCACCACCTGTGTGCAAATCTCCTGGGAAGAGGAGGGGGTGCGTGGGTCTCCGGGGGGCGGGGGTAGGGGCAGATTTGGGCAGCCAGGCTGGCTGGAGCTTTTTGAGCTTATGTAATTTTCCCCAAAAGGTGTGTTGGCTTTTTGTAATCAATGAATATATGCAGCCTAATCCGGATGGCAAGGGGCTGGATGGGTTGAAAGCTGTGATTTTGGGTTTTCATTTTTTAAACTGCCCCTCTCCCTCCTAAAAGACCACTTTGGAAACACTCGGGGTGAAAGACAAGCAGACCGACCTCCCCCCATGTTCACGCCAATGCTGCCGCCGGCACACAATCCCAGGGAAGAGCTGTTACCTGACTCCTCACGCAGCAGGAAACCAATTTCCCGAATTGCCTGTGCTTAAGGGTCATGTCGCGGTGGAGGGCTTACTGATTTATGCTGACGGCAGAATACTGTGACCAAGGCACAGGTCCATACACCAATTCAAGGCCACGAACCAGCCTTTAGACCAGTGGTTCTCAACCTGTGGGTCGCGACCCCTTTGGCGGTCGAACGACCCTTTCACAGGGGTCGCCTAAGACCATCCTGCATATCAGATATTTACATGACGATCCATAACAGTAGCAACATTACAGTTATGAAGTAGCAACGAAAATAATTTTATGGTTGGGTCACAACATGAGGAACTGTATTTAAAGGGCCAGAAGGTTGAGAACCCACTGCTCTAGACAAAGACCTGAATTCCCAAGCAAAGGGATTCCTTTATGAAACTCCATGTTTCCGCTACCTGTCTCTTGTAGGGAGATGGCTTCATGCCTCACGCAGAACCTACACCAAGCAGGGCAGCCGAGTAACCACGGGTGAAGCTCTCAACAGCCTGACTCGGTGAGAACCACTAACGAGGAAACCAGACTTCTGAGGCATTTCCTGAGCATCACACTCACGCTGCTTTTTGAGTCTACACAGAGCAGGAAGGAAGGGCCACTCACCCCGCCCACCTTCTCCAGGTGAGAGCCGTCCTTCTGGAAGTCGGCGAGCGCCCCGTTGAAGTACCAGGTGAACGCGACGTCCAGCAGGGGGTCGTGCCGCACCTGGCAGGGCAGGACCACGCTCTCGC
>NW_005871456.1:0-11646 GCF_000147115.1 Myotis lucifugus | reverse complement strand
CTCCAGGCAGCAGACACCATCCTCCTCCCAAACTCAGGAGCCGGACCCTCCCACCCCCCTGCCCCGGGGAGGGTCCACGAGACCCCACTGTCCCTCCAGGCCCGGCTCTGAGAATCAGGTGGGCTTTCCCTACACTCTCTTCACACACTGTCACAGGACACGCGTGGCCAAGGACCGCAGGAGCGACAGGGAAGGAAGTCCAGCGAGCCCTGCCCTGGGGCTTGAGAAGGGGACCCCGGCGGGGAACAAGGAGCCGGGCTGGAGTGGAAGCCGGTTTTCTTAGGCTGAGAAGAAACTGCAGCTGAGGAAACGGCAGTGAGCACTCAGCTTCCCCCTCCTTCCTTCCCGTGAGAATTCAAAGGCAACACCACGCCCTCGCGCAGTGTCTCTTGATGGAGTTACAACAGTCAGTGTTCCTGCTTCCAGAGAAAGAACCTGTTCCTTCCTCAACATATTCGCAGAAAAGAGCAAAGGCAGTCTAGTCTGCAGTGACGCCACAACTGCATCACCGTGCTTTTCTTTGCATTTTCAGTGAGGGGGTGTTGAGCTGCTCGTGGGATATGGGGCTTCCGTGGTCTGGGGAGACACACCCAGTACACTGGGGCCTTGACTTACGAGTGTCCCGACTAACGAGTTTTTTGAGATACCAGCTGTCTCTCGGCCGATTGTTTGCATTGAGTTGACAGAGTAATTTGAGTTAACGAGATCCTTAAAGAGCTCGGTCTCGGAACGAATTAAACTCGTAAGTCAAGGCCCCACTGTATGTGAAACTGTGATGCTGAGCCTGGATACAAAGTAACGTATCAAGTTTGAACAAGAAACTGGTGTGAAGTAGATGCGTTAACCAGCTCTCCCAACGGGAATCATAGCATCGGCAAAGTATTTTAAACGTGGCCTTAACGTTCATAATCCATGAAAAGTCGTATTTGAAATATGGATTTACCAACCGCATGGTGACCTGCAAACTGTAGCTGATAGGATTTTAGAAAACACTTGAAAGCAGCAATTTCTTTAATAATATTTGGGTGGAATTTATTTATTTAAGGTTTAAATAATGGAAAACTCGATTGTTGTAAAAAAAATTTAGAAAGGTCTTTTCTCATTTCTCATCTCTTTTGTTTTGAACCCAGTCTCGCTACTTACTTTTAAGTATCTGGGCAACACGGTGAGAAAGGTTAGTATTAGAAACAACATCGGCCGCTGCCGGGCCCGCGCCGGAGACCCCGTGGGAAAGCCGCCAGCGTAGGTGCCTCCCATAAGCCACTCCAGTTTTACCTGTGTGACTCCTGAGGTCAGGAAAAGGGCGTCCGGGCTGGGAGAGAAACGGGCAGGGACAGCGTTGGGAGCAATTTGCCCAAAGGAAACCCTGTCCTTTCCCTGCCGGTCAGGGGAGGCCAGGAGTTCAGCCAACCTCTCGCTAAGAGCGCGTGCCAAGCAAATGGCACCAAGCAGAACGCCGAACCCGGCGACGCTGGGCTTTCGGGCCCGTGTCACAAGCAGAGGCACCAAGACTCCAGGCTGAGTGACGTGTCCAACTAACGTCACTCGTGGCTGCTCCTCTCTCTCCATGGGCTGAAGTTAAATCAAAAAGCAAATACAACTCTCCGTTAACTTCACCCGGCCCAGGGAGGAACGGGCATAGAGATGAGCACGTGTGTACACACGCAGGCATACACAGAACCACACACATGCACACGCAGACACGTCAGCAGCCTGTGCTTGTCAGGGCGGAAGTTTAGATTCTGCTCTGAAGGGATCTCACCGGATGGAAGACTCCATGTGTCCCCAAAAAAGCAAAGGGGACCCGCATCTCTCGCGTTTTTAAAGGACCTGAAGCTGCTCATGAGGTTGGGATGAGACGAGTGTAAAACTGCATGTAAGATTTTAAGGAAATTCGGGTACCTGCATGCAGTCTTAGTGAGCCTCGTTGGTGAGCAGGTCTGAGCTTGAACAAATGCATGAGCTTGTGTAACCATGTCACAACCCAGCCTTAGAAGAATTCCCTCACCCCAACCCCCCGCCCGGCCTCCCCCCCGCCCCCCGTGACCCCGACAGTCACTCTCTCCACCCACACTCGACTCCGAAAGCAGGGACTGCTGTTCTCTGTCCCCAAAGCTGTGCCTTTTCCAGGAATGTCATCGACATGGCACCCCAGCCTATAATGCTGATGGCACTCTAACAGCCACCTGCTAACTATGCAAAAAATACACTGAGAATGGGTTAATACGTTTTAAAAACACTGTCGGCATCACGGTCACTGATAATAGAAAGAAATCTTTACCATTTCCTCCTTTTAGGAGCATTTAAATGTCTACATTAAATGCCGCATAGAACATAAAACAATTTTAATGTGTTTAATTAGAAATAATGGGCCATCCTTCGCCTCGCCTCTGAATGAAGGCCGTCGCAGTAAAGCATCTACCGTGATCAGCGGCGGCATTCAGGTGAAAGCCCCATTAAAAAAAAATAATTGGCGAATGCATTTTAAAGGCTACCCAGGGACACGGGGAGCTCAGCAGCCTTTCAAATGTGCCAACAGGAGGTTTCTTCTTGCTGACGGCGCCTGTTTGCACTGTCTGGGCCTTTTTCAAGTTTACTTTGCTTCAAGGAGAACAGTCCCCCCCCCCCCCCCATCTTCATTCTGGTCTTGGAAACTCGTGGGTTTGAGGAAATGGGTCAATGCCACGGCTCGGAGACACTAACGCGTCTGAGACCTGGGACACTGGGCAGGGAGGGGAGGGCGTGTGGTCAGGCGTCGCTGGGCTCAGAGCGCGCACACCTCCTGCAGGGAGGGGGGCGGCACTGCTTCTCGACAGGGGGTGGCACACCGAGAAAATAAACGGCAGGAACATCCCCAAACAAAACAAAACAACTTCGCTCCATGTCGACACTGGTGATTTCCACGTTTAGGGCACCTGTCCACCAGGTGAGTCACGCTGACCTTTGACTTGAGTTGACTTAATACATGAATTACTTACTAGCATCCATTGTAACCGTCAGCCCTTTAAATGGGATTGTAAAGCAGGCATCCTCCACTCAACTTCCCAGGTGAGAGGCAGACCCGCCCCCGTGCCGACAGGGGCTAGGTGCCCGCCGAGAGCACCTGGTCCACCGCGTGGTTCCCGCGGCCGTCCGCCTGCTCACGGCTCCCACATCCCGTCTGCGGCTCAGCCCTCTCCCGAGTCCCGATGTGTCCAATGACTCTCCAGGTGCGCAGACACATCCCGCTGGTTCTTCCACACCCAGTGCACACGCAGCCAGCCCCAGGTGAACGTGCACTCCCTGCCCCAGTCGGCTCCTTCCGGAACCTTCCGTCTCCCTGACCAGGTCTTCCAGGCACCGCCCTGGTGCCCACGCTGGAAACTGAGGAGTCACCTTCGACTCCTTCCTATCTTCTCGTTTCTGCAAATCATGAACCCCATTCTCTCGGAGGTCCTCTGATCCGACCTCCCTCCCGGAACCTCCTCTCTGTTCTCACGGCCATTTCCTTAGTTTGCTGCTAACTGGGCATCTCCATCCCCATCCACGCTCCCCATGGCCACCGCACCGATTTCTGTTGTTAATCCTCACCAGAGGATATTTCCCCATTGATTTTTATTTATTTTTTGTTTTTTTGTTTGTTTGTTTTTTTTGAGTTTTCTCAATGTTGATATCCAAGCTTCCACGAAGCAGTCATTTAATAATAATAGTAACAATAATGACATTTCCCCACTGTTTTTATGCCTATGGATAAGAATTATATTTTGAAATCTCATCTGATATATTTTTCTTCTTGATAATTTGTTTTTAATTTTGCATCTATTCCACCATTAAAATTGGATAGAGAGGATAATGTTTATTGCATAATTTAAGGGAGAACAGAGAGGACAGAATCATCTTTTGGCTTCTTAGTTCCTAAGTAGATTTCTTTCTTTCTTTCTTTTTTTTTTTTTACTTTTTGAAGCTTTTTTTTCAATTGCAGTTTACATTCAATATTAATGTTGTACTAGTTTCCAGGTTATAGCATAGTGGTTAGAAAATGATATACTTTCCTAAGTAGATTTTTGAGATGATTATTCCTGAAGGCCACGTTTTCAAGAGCCCTGACTAGGAATCAAATCGTGTCCTCTTGAGTCATAGGTCAATGCTCAACCACTGAGCCACGATGGCTGGGCTTCCATGAATTTTTGAAAAGCTTTTTACTTTTGTCGTATGTCCTCTGCTCTTTTGTTCACATCAAAACATGTTTTTCAGCTTTCCAATTTATTTTCTTTGTGGTTAGAGAACATACACAGCACGATTTCGAAGCTTTTAAGTTTATTGAGGCGGGAGAGAGCGAGGGGAGGAGGAGAGCGAGGGGAGGAGCTTTTTGGAGAGGCTATTTTCCCACTGATTTTTAGAGAGAGAGGAAGGAAGAGGAAGAGACAGAGAAACATCAACGTGAGAGAGACACATCGACTGGTTGCCTCCCGTATGAGCCTCCACTAGGGCCAGGATTCAGCCTGCAATCGAAGTGTGTGCCCTTGACCAGAATCGAACCCGGGACTCTTCAGTCCAAAGGCTGATGCTCTAGCCCAGCCGTGGGCAAACTACGGCCCGCGGGCCGGATCCGGCCTGTTTGAAATGAATAAAACTAAAAAAAAAAAAAAGACCGTACCCGTTTATGTAATGATGTTTACTTTGAATTTATATTAGTTCACACAAACACTCCATCCATGCTTTTGTTCCGGCCCTCTGGTCCAGTTTAAGAACCCATTGTGGCCCTCGAGTCAAAAAGTTTGCCCACCCCTGCTCTAGCCACTGAGACAAACAAGCTCGGACCACCACTCCGATTTTTTAAAACAGAAATCTGACCTCTGATGTTGCTACTTTGACTTCTGCTGCCCCCCAGGGCCCACAGAACTGAGCCCAGACTCCGCAATTCAGCAACCACGTCATTCCCAGTGAGACCCCTGCTCATCCCACGGCACCCCTCCTCGGGTGCCGTCCACTCGAGGGGCACGGAGCCTTCATCACCGCGAGGCCATGCCCAGGCCGCCTAGGCCTCTTTGCCCCACATGTGCTGTTCCCCTGCCTGGCACGCTTCTTCAGGAACCCTTGTCACCTCTCCGGTCTCCCTGACCCGGGTCCCCCAGCAAACCTGCTCCTGCTCCCTCACATGCAGACGGGCCTTCTCGGGGAATCACAGAGCCTCCTGTTCTCCCCCAAGTGGGCGCCCCTGGGACCCCTGCGTCACCTTCACAGACTCCAAGAAGCTGAGAACAAGGGGAGTGATGTGTCTGATAAACACCTAGCCCAGCTGGCGTGGCTCAGCGGTCGACCCCTGACCTATGAACCAGGAGGTCACGGTTTGATTCCACTCAGGGCACATGCCCGGGTTGCGGGCTCGATCCCCAGTGTGGGATGTGCAGGAGGCAGCCCAGCAAGGATTCCCTCTCATCACTGATGTTTCCATCTCTCTCCCCCTCTCCCTTCCTCTCTGAAATCAATAAAAACATATTTAAACAAAGACTAAATACCTAGTGACTAGCCTGTAGCTGGTCCTCAAAATATTTCCAAATGGAAGAATGAGCACTTCATGCTGAGAGCCTGGGTCGCTGTCTGCACCATAAGCCTGTTATCTGCTCAGAGCAGCTCTTCGGAGACCTCGGCTGGGAGCTAACCCCTATTCCCAACGCTGGCATCTATGAGGACAGGAGGGTAAGTCCTGTCTAAGGTGAAGTCCTCTCGGCGAAGAGGGAGAGAGCGCTATTTTTAGATTCCAGGGCCCGGCTACTGTCATCAGGAGGGGATTACAGAACAAAACAGGCTACCCTGGTCCTGAAACACCTCCCGTTGTGTTGAAATGCGACTGCGTCTCACCTCCTATTGAAAACCTAGTCAGAATGTGGAAAATGAAGGATGGAATCCTCATTGGAAATGGAGCCGGCTGGCCTGAAGGGGGCGCTGTCCTGCTCTGCCACCTGGACCCCAAAGAGGAGGACAGACCAGGGCAGCGGAGGAGGGAAGGGATCCTCCTGGCCAGCAGAACACCCCACCTGTCAGTCCTCACCTGCACCTCTGGCTGAGCTCCTGTGACATTAGCCCCGCCCCCAGGATGCTGTGACCACCCCAGCTCCTCCAAAGGCCCCTCCCCCTCCTCCTCCTCTAGGATCAAGGCCAGCTGCTCCTTGACCATGACCGGGAAGGGTGGACCCCAGCTCCCAGTCCCCAGGGCATCCCCCTGCTATTCCGGAGCAAACCCGTCTTGCAGGTAAAATAACTGCCTCTTCGATAGTGTCTGAGGCCCGCAGGTCTCCCCGGGGAAAGTGGGAGGAAACCAAGCCAATACCTTCCATCCTCCCGCACGGTCACCTCGCCTCTTTTCCAGGAGCACACGGCCCGGGGGGCGGCTCGGGGCCGGCAGTCCAGGCCCACCACGCTGCCCACCTGCGCCCGCACCAGCTTCTTCATGGGAGTTGCGGAGAAGTCCGGAGCGGAGGCTGGAGAGGAGGGAGGAACAGGGCTCAGGTTAAAAACACAGAAGCCACTGGGGCATAGGCCTTGCTGAGAAACCCCGACCCACTCCCCGGGGAAACCGTACATGTTATCAGATGTGGGAATATAAAAATAAGTATTTCTGCCCGGCTGGCATGGCTCAGGGGTTGAGCATTGACCGATGAACCAGGAGGTCATGGTTCGATTGCCGGCCAGGGCACATGCCCGGGTTGAGAGCTTGATCTCCAGTGTGGGGCGTGCAGGAGGCAGCCGATCCATGATTCTCTCTCATCATTGATGTTTCTATCTCTCTCTCTCCCTTCCCCTCTGGAATCAAGAAAAATAAATTAAAAAAAGAAAAGTAAGTATTTCTGCTTCTGGCAAAATGGAAGGTTTAGGGAAAATAACAAGACCAGAGAAGGGGCGCCTCACCCAGCACCCGGAGCTCGGCGCTGGAGTAGGCGAGGCCGTGCTTGTTCTCCGCCACGCACTGGAACATGCCCGCGTCCGCCACGCTCAGGTTGACGATGCTCAGGGCGCCGTTCTCCAGCTGGATCCGCTCCTGCATGGAGACCAAGACCTCCCCCAGGTCAGTGTCCACCCCACCGTCTCAGAGCAGCGGAACTTTTTTTATTTTTGGTTAATCTTCCCCAAGGATATTTTTTCCGCTGATTTTTTATTTATTCATTTTCATTGTTCCCATTGATTTTTAGAGAGAGTGGAAGGGAGGGGGAGAGACGCACAGAGAGAGAAATATCGACGTGAGAGAGACACATTGACTGGTTGCCTCCCACAGGTGCCCCGACTGGGCTGGGACTGAACCTACAACCCAGGTAACGTGCCCTTGACTGAAATCGAACCAGGGGCCCTGCAGTCTGCAGGCCGACGCTCCATGAACTGAGCAAACCCAGCCAAGGCTGACGACAACTTCTTCACAAGATCCTCCTTCGTGTCCTCAGATGACCAGGCCACCTGCCTTGAAATCTAAACTCTTCTTCATTTGAAAATGTGGGAATGATTAGTGTGAGAGCCATGCACTGAAATACTGACAAGCATGTCAGTCCGAAAGGATATCCGTAAGTAACCAGGAAAGGTAAAATGTTGCCACCATTTAACTCTTCCTTAAGTATATCTGCAAGTAACAAAGAAAGAGGTAAAATGCTGCCACCATTTACTCTTCCAGAATGCTTTTAAAGTACATATATTTTTTTTATTGATTTCAGAAAGGAAGGGAAAGGAAGAGAGAGAGAGAGAGAGAGAGAGAGAGAGAGAGAGATCTTTAACATTAAAGACCCTTAAAAATGTCACAAGCTTTCCATCTCCTCAACTGCAAAGGTTTTCACCATTTTTTTAAAAAATCATGTTGATTAAAGACACTATACATTCTGCGCATTAAAAAGTGTTCTGGGGCTTGGCCGGCGTGGCTCAGTAGTTGAGCATCAACTTATGAACCAGGGGGTCACGGCTTGACTCCCAATCAGGGCACATGTCCGGGTTGTGGGCTTGATCCCCAGTGTGGGGCGTGCAGGAGGCAGCCAATCAATGATTCTCTCATCACTGATGTTTCTATCACTCTCTCCCTTCCCCTTCCTCTCTGAAATCAATTAAAAAAAATATTTTTTAAAAGGTGGTGCAGCATCGCATAGACTAAATTCACAAAAATCACTCTTTCCCCATGAAATGCTCTCCCCGTGGTGACGGGGTTTCCACCTGCACCGCTCCTCACACACGGACACAGGGACAGAGGGACAGAGGGACAGAGGGCGGATGCCCCGGGACGGGCCTCACCTCCAGCGCCAGGGCCTCCCCGTTCCTCAGCCACCGGTAGGAGGGCTTGGGCTTCCCGCCGGCCCGGCAATCCCAGCGCAGGCTCTCCTCCACCGCGGCCTCCACGTCTCCGATGAGCTGGACCCAGTGAGGCTTTGCTGCAGGGAAGGAATGCGTCAACCCCCATCCGAGGAAAGGATAGATACGCTCTCCACAGACATGCCCACGGGCACAAGACAGAGCCACAGACGGACGTGAGCCCTGAGCCGGATGCTGTTTCATTCCCTCCGTCCTGACCCCACGGATTCATCAATGTTTCCATATTGAGGGGGAGGTGGCCACGGTCACTTCTAAGCCAAGCTCTTCCCCCGTTGTCTGCTTCCAAGCTCTGTGCACTCTGGGACACTCTCCAGTTCGATCCCTGGGCCTGGCCTGCGTCCTCTCGCAATCCTGGACCCCTCGGCGGATGTCGGACTGCTGGTTTCGGCCCAATCCCTGCAGGCCAGGCCGAGGGGCCCCATCGGTACACAAATTTGGGTAATCTCTTCCCGCCCTCCCCCCTGCCCCCTTCCCTCTGCGATTCATCAGTCTGTTCCATGTTTCCATGCCTGTGTGTTGAGCATCTGCCCCCTGGTGATCAGTGCGCCTCATAGCTACCGGTTGAATGGTTGAACGGTCAGACAGTCGCTAAGCTTTTATATATAGAAATGATAGGAATCATTTTAAAATGCAGAGAAAGAACATGGCATGCCTCCAACTGCAGACTTCTATGTCTTTTCAACCCCTTTTATGATATCCTGATTTCACAAAAACGGAGATCAAGTTGGACCCCGGATTCTGCCATGACCTCCCGCCCCACCCACTTCGGAGTTTGATGAGAGAGAAGCTCCCACTCCCACCGGCCCACGGGGACAGGGACACCGACCACGGGGGCACCTACCATAGTAAGTGAGACGCCCCCGGGCCACGTTTCTCCCCCGGGAATTCTCGGCGAGGCACTCGTAGGATCCCGCGTCCTCCTGCTCGAAGCCGGGGATCTCGAGCACACCTCCGAACTTCCGAAAGTTAATTTTACTGGGGAAAGGCCGCCCGTCACTCCTCCTCCACGTGATCCGGGGCACGGGGCTGCGAGGAAACGCGGCGCGTTAGTTGCTATCGTAAACTGAAGCCTGGAACAAGTACAGCTTTGGTTTGGATCCAGAAAAAGACAACGGGTTTCTGGCCTTGTCAATTACACACACCTAGCCCGACCTCTTCAGGTTCCCAGTGCAATAACACACGTGCTGTGTTTTCCTTTGTGAACTCATGATTTGGTGTAAAAGGTCTAACCTACCCACTGCATGATCAGAGGAACGAGGAAAAGAAACATAACACCAGTTCTTTACAAAATCAGGCAGAAGTGTGTACAGCAGATGCCTTTAGAGTTTCACAGCAAATGATACATGCGCATTCCCCCTGTGCTTTCTCCTTTGCTTCCAAATGAAAGAAAGAAAATAAGGCAAAGAAGGGTCTGTCATAAACCATCTCGATCCCGTACGGCACCTGCCGCTCAGCACGTCAGAGGGACAGAGGGCGACGGAACTTACTTCCCGAGGGCGAAGCATTCCAGCCTCACGGTGGACCCTTTCGCAGCCGGAAGAGTTTCTGGAAACTGAACTTCTATTTTCGGTTCATATTCGCCCATCACACCTGTAAAGCCACAATGCAGATTGCACGGTTTCACCGTTTCCTTGGGAACCGGCCCCTTTCCCTCCAAGACAGCGTTCTCCTCCTGCCTCTGGGAGGAGCGTCTCCCAGGGATGCCAATGACTCCCCCCCGCCTCCCCCGTTAGCGGGGTCGGACGCCGAGCTGACTCGGGCTGCATGGGCAACATGAGTAAGCATCCTCGGATTCCCAGGTTCCTAAGCTACCCTGTACAGAATGGTTCTGAGAAAAGCGCCATGGGTTTTCCTTGTAGAAAATGGGTGGCTTTGGTCTCGTCTGCCCCATTAGGACATTCCTGGTCAAACTGAAATACACAAGGCGTTCTGACTTTTTGACGTACCACGAAGAGCAAAAATTATGGAAGGAAGTTACTTAGTGGTGCCCTGGCAGCTCAGACAGAGTAAGTGGATCCCTGCCGACAGGAAACAGTAATGTAAACACTGGGTAAGGACACGGGCAATTATAACCGACCAGGAAGAGGGCTCGGGTAACTGTTAATCCAGAGTTAATCACTTTGGAACAACAGGCCCCTCGTTTTCATTCTGCAAATTCTGAAGCTGGCCCTGCGTGAGTGAGGACTGTGCGCAGGGACCCGCGGTTTATGGAGTCATTGTGGTCCCTGCGCTCGAAAGTATTTCTTGTTCCGAAACAAATGCAACGGTAATTCTTCGAGACACACTTTTCACTATCCCCGTGTTTTTGCTTGGATTCACCACATTTCCACCTCGAGTTTCCTACCGTCGGCGCGCAGCATCAGCGGCGTCGGGGAGCCCAGCACCCTGGCGGCGGTCACCACGCTCGTCACCACGCACGTGTAGTTCCCGACGTCGGACGGCTCCACCTTGGCTACGTAGAGGTGGCCTGTCTCCTGGGAGATGAACCTCCGGCCATCCTCCTCAACAAAGGAAGGGTATTCATTGAAGATCCACGCATAGGATAGTTCTAATAGAAGTTTTGGGGAGAAAAACATTCTATTATTAAGGAAAGTTTCCACGTCAAGAATGTACAAGCCACCTTTTCTATACAGAGTGTTTCTGGGGCAGGTCACGAAGAGAGGCCGCTACGGGACCCCTGGGTGTCCACTCTGGGCTGAGATGGAGGACTCCACTGTTTAGCATTCTTTCCTTTATTGTTTTTTGTTGTTGTTGTTAATCCTCACCTGACGATATTTTTTCCATTGATATTTAGAGAGAGTAGAAGGGAGGGAGGGACGGCGAGGGAGGGAGAGACAGAAAAGAGAGAATCATTGATATGAGAGAGACACATTGATCGATTACCTCCTACACGCTCTCGGCCCAGGGCCAAGGACTGAATCACAACTCAGTGACACCTCAGCGTACCTCCTGCGCACCCCTGCCCTTGAAGGGGGATCGAACCCGGAGCCTTTGGTGTGCGGACCGATGCTCTTAGCACTGGGTCACACCTACCAGGGCTGGTCAGCATTCTTTTTTGAATTTTTTATTGACTTTAGAGAAAGAGTAAGGGAGAAGGATAGAGAAACATCAATGAGAGAGAAACATGGATCGGCTGCCTCCTGCACGCCCCCTACTGGGGATTGAGCCCACAACCTACGCATGTGCCCTGACTCAGAATGGAACCATGACCTCCTGGTGGGTGCATGAGGCGAAGCTCAATCCACTGAGCTACACGGCGGGCAGATCAGTCTTTCGGGGCAGCTGGTACAGTGTCATGTCATACTTTCAGGACCCCCCCCCCCC
>NW_005871455.1:867180-877924 GCF_000147115.1 Myotis lucifugus | reverse complement strand
ATGCACTGTGCTAGGTTCAGGTTATATGTTGGGGAATTTGGACAAACTCTCCCTAGTGTTCTTCTAACTTAAAGTCACCAATCTGCATGTGTAACTTATGTGCCATCTTGTAGGCACTTCCAAAGACAATTTACTTTCTGTCCCTGTCTGATCACAGGGCATCCAAAAGCTGTCACTAAGGTTCTTCCTACAGTGCAATGTATATCAGTATTTTCACCCATGCAGCGTTCCTCTTTATGATATAAGAGAACTCTTTAGTATCTTTTTTAGTTCATATCGTTTGAGTGTGACTGATGTTGCCTTCTGAAATGGGCACATGTCTAAGTCCTGGCCAAAGGGAAGAGAAGAACCCAAAGACCCAGTTTTTAGGTTAAAAGTAGTTATGTGGGTAAGTCAACTTCAATCGCAGACTTTTGCTAGGAGGACTAGAAGTGGAGTGCTCTCTCCAGTTTTGCTGTGCTGGCAGAACGTGAGAGGGAGCTGCTGCCAGAAATGGAGGCCAACACAGAGTCAAGTAGAACTTAGAGGTTCCTAACCTCATTGCTAGCAGCCTTGTACCCAGTCAGGCCTGATGAAAGAGTTTCCCTTGAGCTTTTCACTTATTTGAACCAATACATTCCCTTTTTAATGTAAGCGAGTTTCCTTTGTAAATTGTATAATCAAAACAACTTAGAAAAATATGCATAGTAAAGCTGAATTCATTTTGGGCCATTATCTCTAGAGGAATGCAAATGAACTGAGAACATGTTCAGAGAAGTTATAACTGTGGTTGACCCTTGAACTGCACAGGTCCATTTATATGTGAATTTTTATTACTAAATATACAGTCAGTCCTCCATATCCCTGAGTTTAGTATCCATGGATACAACCAACTGTGGATGAAACACAGTATTTTCAATCCATGGTTGGTTATCCGCAGATGTGGAAGGCAAACTATATGTATTTATCTGCACCATTTTATGTAAGGGACTTGAGCATCTGTGGGTTTGATCTCCTCGGGGGTTCTGAAATCAATCCCTGAAGATATTGAGGGATGATTATAGATAAGTTTTGGGGGTATCAAAATATATACATGGATTTTGGACTGCATGGGGGTCAGTACCTCTAACCCCAGCATTATTCAAGGGTCAACTACATTTCCCATGATGACTGCCTGTAGGAACTGAATGGTCAGCCTAGAAAGAAAGAAGAAGAGAGAACTGGCAGGATAACAATTGAAACAAGCAACTGTGGAAGGGCCAGAGAACATTATACTAACAGTTACTCACAGCCTGACATTGACCCTGAGGAGACAAAACTCAAATGTAACATAACAGTTATTCTGTTTTTATTGTTAATAAAGAGACATTTTAACAGATGCACAATAATGTCCAGTAACTATATTGAAGAGGCACCAAACTTTGTGTGCCTCAAATAGGACAGTTGGGACCAATGACTGTGAGCCACAGAAAAGAGACCAGTTCCAGATAAGGAAGAATTTTCTAACCAAGCTTTTGGGAGAGTAATGGAAGTTTTTGACCATTACTCTTCCGAATATTGAATCACTAGAGCTTTGATCCATTGAATATTGGATCACTAGAGCTTTTCATGTATATGCCAGGCAACCACCAGGTGTGAATGTTAATAGGTGACTGGAGCACATAAAAGTATGCTGGATGTGATTCACTCTTCTATTCTGTCTCATCCTGAGGTGTGAAGATTCAGTGAAAACAGTAGTCCAGCTTGATTTGGCAGTAATTCTACCAGATCATTGAACACCCTATTCTTTTAGGAACAAGATATTCCGGTAACTATATTTTGCATCTCTTTCTCTCTCTCTATTGAACTGTGCTAAGATATAGACACATGACCCTCAAAGACACAGTGTCATTATAGAATACTTTTTTATATTGAAATGACCAGTATAAAACAAAACAAAACCTTGAAAAACTTTCTATCTGGACTTCAAAAAGGAGTGGAAATTTGGCCATCTTCCAACTATTTTGGTCAATAGAAACAGCTACACTATAAGATTCAAGTAATTAAGTGGTTTGGATTTTTAAATCAATAAAATTCACTTTACAATTAACAAATCCTCACAGGCTATCATGTGGATCATTGTTTTTCAATTGCTATGTAACTTTTAATGTGTGAAACTATTTTATAATTAAAACTAGAGGCCCAGTGCACAAAATTCGTGCACTGTTGGGGTGTGTTTCTCAGCCCAGCCTGCACCCTCTCCAATCTGGGACCCCTCAGGGGATGTCCTACTGCCCATTTAGGCCCGATCCCACCGGTAGTTGGACATCCCTCTCACAATCCGTGACTGCTGGCTCCCAACCGCTCACCTGCCTGCCTGCCTGCCTGATTGCCCCTAACCACTTCTTCCTGCCAGCCTGGTTACCCCCTAACACTCCCCTGCCAGCCTGATCTACACCTAACTGCTCCCCTGCCGACACAATCATCCCCAACTGCCCTCCCCTGCTGGCCCGGTTGCCCCCAACTGCCCTCCTCTGCTGGCCTTGTCGCCCCTAACTGCCCTCCCCTGCTGGCCTGATCGCCCACAACTGCCCAACCTTGCCAGCGATCTTGTGGCTTTGGGAGCTGCCATCTTTGAGGGCGTGGCAGTCAATTAGCATATTCCCTCCTTATTGGCTGTGGATGCCGCCATCTTTGTGATGATGTGAGGGTCAATTAGCATATACCCTCTTTATGAGATAGGATTCTATGTTTATTGTTAAAAATAATAAGGACATGTTCTTTTAAGTGTATAAAAGAATAAATATAGGATTCTTGATTTAAATACATGCTTCTTATATCTATCTATATTCCAGTTTTCTAATATCAAATCATTTTAACACTCTACATCAGTGGTTCTCAACCTTCCTAATGCCTCAACCCTTTTACACAGTTCCTTATGTTGTGGTGACCCCCAACCATAAAATTATTGTCGTTGCTACTTCATAACTGTAATTTGCTACTGTTATGAATCGTAATGTAAATATCTGATATGCAGGATGTATTTTCATTGTTACAAATTGAACATAATTAAAGCATAGTGATTAATCACAAAAACAATATGTAATTATATATGTGTTTTCTGATGGTCTTAGGCGACCCCTGTGAAAGGGTGGGTCGTTCGACCCCCAAAGGGGTCGCGACCCACAGGTTGAGAACCACTGCTCTAGATACTTTAGTTTTATACTCACTTCACTCCTCTTATCTGTTATCTCTTCTTTAAGTCCTATTCATCATTTAGCTCTTTGGCTAAAAGAGTTCCTGATTCCTAATCTTTGGCCCCTGTTATATTCATCATACCAACCTCAACCATTCTTTACAATAATTATTTAAATTGTAAATTTTATCTTTTTTCTTATGCTATTATGATTTTAATCTCTCTCTTTTCTGTATTATTTTTTTCTGGAAAATCATTTCCTTCACATCATGCCTGGGAACATAGTGGTCAATAAGTATTTGCAAAAAGAATAAAGGACTTTTAACAAAAAATTCAATGAGGTTATGCACATAAAGCACCCTGAAAACACTGGTCTATTGTTGTAAGAAACTGAAAAAGCTTTGTACTTTGGTTTCCTTTACTTACCAGAATCTTATCATAGCAACCTTCAAAATGTAAATTATAGCTATAAGTTAATTTCAATAGATATTTAGAAACATTTTTTTTCACAGAACTTACCAAATCATATATAGAGAGCTATGCATGCTTCTATTATTCTGTCTGCTACTATATTTTGAACTCTTTGAAGAGAGGGTCTATGTCTGTCTTATTCTTTGTTGGTAGTACTACCAGTTCATTAGTTCACTCTACAGTGTCATATCATGGAATTTGAGATTTATTCTAAGGGCAATGGAACCCTTGAAGTATTTCAGACAGGGGAGTGACAGTATCAGACTTGATAACTTAAAGATCAGTCTAGCTCAGTGATGGCGAACCTTTTGAGCTCGGCATGTCAGCATTTTGAAAAACCCTAACTTAACTCTGGTGCCGTGTTACATATAGAAATTTTTTGATATTTGCAACCATAGTAAAACAAAGATTTATATTTTTGATATTTATTTTATATATTTAAATGCCATTTAACAAAGAAAAATCAACCAAAAAAATGAGTTCGTGTATCACCTCTGACATGCGTGTCATAGGTTCGCCATCACTGGCCTAGCTACTGGATGGAGACTGATGGGTCAGAGTATATGCTGCCAGAGCAGCTATGAAGCTATTACAGATTTCATGCAGGAAGTTGAAGTGGTTCAGAATTGGGTGGATGGAAGTAGAAATACAAAGACATAGATTCAAGGCATATTATGGAATTGGAATCAACACAGTTGGGGAATTATTAGGTGATGGTGGTAAAGAGGAGAGATAAATTTATGATTATAACTAAAATTAAATTTAGATTGCTGGTAGCATATATGTGCTGGAGAGGAAGAGGTTATCCAAGTAAAAGTGATAACACACTTCTCTGTAGAGACATCAGCAATATAAATATAATTAGCAGCTGGTTTGTAAGTTAGATTTTTGGCTTTTTTTTTTTAAACCTCATCCAATATCAGTGGGTAGGAAAGAGTTTCAAATTAAAAGAACAGGGGAGCATTAAAGGCAAAATCACTTTGCTCACCATCCCCCAGCTTTACTGAGGTATTTAAAGTGTACAACATAATGTATTAAAGACTTAAATGTAAGTCGTGAAACAAACCATAAAAATACTAGAAGAAACTATAGGCAGCAAAATCTCTTGTAGCAAAATGCTTGCCAATACATCTCTTAGGACAAGGGAAACTAAGGAGAGAATAAACAAATGGGATTCTATCAAACTAAAGAGCTGATGCACAGCAAATAAAACTATCAACAAAATAACAAGAGAGCCCACTGTATGGGAGAACATATTTGCCAATGATACATCTGATAAGGGGTTCATTTCCAAAATATATAAACAACTCATACAACTTAACAAAAGGAAGACAAACAATTCAATAAAAAATGAGCAAAAGACCTAAATAGACACTTTTCCAAAGCAGATTTACAGATGGCCAAGAGATATATAAAAAAATGCTCAAAGGCACTGATCATCAGAGTGATGCAAATTAAAACAACAATGAGGTATCACCTCACACTTGTCAGAATGGCTATCATCAACAAATCAACAAACGACAAGTGCTGGAGAGGATGTGGAGAAAAGGAAACCTTAGTATAATGCTGGTGGGAATGCAGACTGGTGCAGCCAATGTGGAAAAACACAGTGGAGTTTCCTAAAAAAATTAAATATGGAACTGCCATTTGACCCAGTGATCCCACTTCTAGGAATATATCCTAAGAATCCTGAAACACAAATCAGTAAGAATATATGCAACCCTGTGTTCATAGCAGTGCAATTTACAATAGCTAAGATCTGGAAACAACCCAAATGCCCATCAGTAGATGAGTGGATTAAAAAATCTGTGGCACATTTACACAATGGAATACTATGCAGCTGTGACAAAAAGATCTCTTACCCTTTGATACATCATGGAGGGACCTGGAGAGTATTATGCTAAGCAAAGTAAGCCAGTCAGAGAAAGACAAGTATAACATGATCTCACTCATATGTGGAATCTAATGAACAAAATAAACTGATGAACAAAATAGATCCAGAGACTTAGAGGTATGGAATCTGAGGAAGGCGGGGGATGGGGTGAGGTGGGGGGTAGGAAGACATTAACCAAAGAACTTGTATGCATATATACATACCCATGGGCACAGACAATAGTGTTATGAAGGCCTGGGGGAAAAGGGGGTTAGTGGGGAGGGGGAAGGGACATCTGTAATATTTTCGACAATAAAGATAAGTTTAAAAAATAAAGTGTACAACATAATGATTTGATATACTTATACACTGTGAAAGGATTGTCCTTGAATTAATTAACACATCAATAATCTCACATATTTACCTCCCCCACCCCCTTTTTTTGTGGAAAAGTTCTACTCTCAGCACATTTCAATTACATAATAGGATGTTATCAACTATAGCCACCATGTTATAGGTTTGCTCCTCAGACCTTATTCATCTCATAACTGAAAGTGTGTAATTTTTTTTATTCTCTGGAGTAGGATGGGGGTTGTGGAATTTGTCAGTAAATAGTTGTTTCCAGTCTAAACCACTGGGACATGTGCCTATTTCTCTCACTGTGCATGGTCACGCAAGACAAGGGGTCAGGCCCAGTAGATGTACCTGTGCACTGCACAGTTAGGATGATTGGTACGGCCAGAGTGAAAAATGAGACCAGTGAGGTCATTGACAGTCCTGAGACAAGTAGCACTTGTACAAAGAAAATACAACTCGGAAAGCAGGAAATGGTGAAGAAAAATAAGCCTTGTGTGAGAGTGAGCCCAAGTCAGTGGGCACAGCATACGAGAAACTCAGCTCTGGGAAAGTGATTTGAACAGAATATGAAGGGGCGTAGCTGAGATGAGCGTGGGGGGACAATGGGAGAAGGGCTGACAGGTATGGAGCCCCGACTGTCACGGGTGCTCGGCGAGGTATTTGTGTAGGCCGTTTAGTCCTCGTTATAACCTTATAAGATGCCTTTCATTTCTATTTCCATTTCCCAGAAAAAGAAACAGATTTGAGCTCGTTTCATCACTTGCTTATTTTCACACATTAGTCAGTGGCAGAGGCTGGGACTAGTTCCCAAATTTGTCTGACTCCAAAGATCCTTTTCTTCCCCCTTTTAAAAATAAAAACATCATGCTACAGTTCCCAAGTGAAATCTTCCGGGGCCAGGCAGGTGCTAGGAATGAGCAAAATTGGCCGGGGTGCCAGGTATTGGGGTGGAGGACACTTTGGCAAACTGAGCAGGGTATTCTCCATTTAAGGGGGTAGCCTCCGTTTAGCTCCAGGAAGATACTGCCATGTGGGGGTGTGTCTTGGTGTTTTCAGATCTTCAAACTTGTAAGACAAACTGAGAATTTGTGTTTTAGTGCCCATAATGCATTCAATGCGTTCAGAAAGCTTTCAACTGGTCAAACAAAACTCTGAAGCCTGAATCCAGCCTGGTGACTATGGGTGGTAACTTTTATGTTACACCCTGCTGCTTGGGGCTCACTTGGCAGTTAGCACTTTCAAACCTTTTGTGAAATAATGGCTGCAGATTGTCTAAATACATGGGCAGTAAAAAGACTGTTGTTACATGGAACCAAACAGGTAATAAATGGAAACGCAGAATAAGACAAAGGGAACCTCTGCCCCTTGCACGGGAGGGATTCTGGTTAGAAGCAGAATGAAGGACTGTACCCCCAGAGCAGTGGTGTGTGGGGCTGGCTCATGCCAGCTCACAGGAACCAACTGCTAAATATCCAAGAATTGTGTTAGCCAGTGTTAAAACAGCTTGAAATTCTCCCAGTGTGGGAGAATTTACACCACAGGAAGCTGCAAATACCAAAATACAGAGCTTTTGCTTCAGAGTTAGTTTGCCAGCACATCACTGCCCGTAAGTTACAAAAATCTTTGACTATTTACTAAACAAAGCCACTTAAAATGTGTTTAAAATATAATTTGGTTAGCCTGAAGTGAATATGTTTGATTGAATCCACCAGTACACAGGTTTATCAACAAGTACAAGAGATCATAAGGGTTAAGTACCAAGCACAGTTCCTGTATCACAGTGGGTGACATAAATGCAACTTCTTTCCTTTTTCCTTCTGAAGGCTAAACACATTTCACAAAGCCATTACCTGAACAAAATGCCAAGTTACATCTCCAAGGACTTGATGTATCTTAATAAGAAATAAAAATGAAGCAAATTGTCCAAATTTACATAATAACAAACATTCAGGTATTTAGAAACAATTGGAAAATTAAGTCCTGCTTTTTATTCAACAAAATCTTTTTTACTAACATTATAATTACAGATCCAACTGTACCCTTACATTGATTTTTCCTGTACCTTCCCCTTGAAAGAGAAAGTAACGTATGTAAGTTACTTCTCTGCATAAATTAGTATGGTGGGTATACAATGTTAGGTATTATAATCTCATGTATTTTCACGCCTTACTAATGCAGTTATGTGTTAAACACTGAGATGAGAATACATACCCAATTGTCATAGGAATTCTGAGAGCTGTTTTTGTTTACTTGCGTGTGTTGTAGAATTTGCCTATAAAACTTTTCTGTCACATTGCTACAGATAGATTTTTAATTTCTCAGTGTCTCTGAATATAAACTTCTTTTATACTGATCATAAAAACTGCTATAAATATAGTATTAATTTCATACTCATCAAAATTATTTTGGGACTAAGAAAAGAAAATTTACTTCCCTAATTTGTCAAGTATCCAAAGGCCTAATTTTCTTTTATTCTTAAAATTTTTTTTCCACACTAAATAAGAAATCTGATATGATTATAGTACCATCTTTGTAATCAAGGTTCCCAGATGTACCCATATTTAGGGGATTAGTCAGTTTCTTCATGAGACAGTACAGCATCTGCCGAAGTGTATGGTTGCAATGTAAATGGTCTATATCAGTGGTCGGCAAACTCATTAGTCAACAGAGCCAAATATCAACAGTAGAACGATTGAAATTTCTTTTGAGAGCCAAATTTTTTAAACTTAAACTATATAGGTAGGTACATTGTTATTAACTTAATTAGGGTACTCTTAAGGCTTAGGAAGAGCCACACTCAAGGGGCCAAAGAGCCACATGTGGCTCGCGAGCCGCAGTTTGCCGACCACGAGTCTATATCAACTGAATGCTATGAAAAGGAAACATCCGAATGCCCTATATCTTTCAGGGGGCTTGGGAGATAAGATGGAAAAAATAATTGAAAGCAGTATAGGAAAGTAATGAGTTTTGTGGAAGATATAAATCAATAAGTTGCGTACATAAAAGAGGGATAACTTTAAGTCAGGTGCTAGGGATAGCCAGGGCCTCAGTCTTTGAATAAAGAGCTAGGTCAGGACCCAACTTGTTGGGAAGGCTTTATGGAGGAAGTAAGATTTCAACTGGACCTTGCAAGATGGGTAGGTGCTAGATACACAGAGAAGAGGAGGAAGAGCCCTCTAGATTGTGTAAACCAAGGCACCACAGGAGGAATCAGCATTTACTGTACCCAGGGCAGTCATGAAAAAGGCTGAAAAAGGAGGGCTCTACTAGGTAGGTACTTACCTCTTGGACAGACCAGGGAAGCTGTTTTCTATTCCAAGCTATGAGTAATTCTGGAATTACAATCACATCTGAGCAAGATTATTTATCTCTTTTTAAAGATAGAATCTTGAAAGAATAATGGGAGAACCAGAGCTGTAGTCTAATGATTGATGCATTCAGCATGTATTGAGCACCTTAGCCAGACATCCTTCTATGCACTGAAACATGAAACAGAGCAAACCATATTCTCTGTCCTTAAGGAGCTCATCATCAAGTGAAAAGATGGGACAGGTAAAAATTAATTAGAATAGCTTTGATATATGTGATATAATATGTGTTTTGATCAAAGGGACATAAGGATATGAATAAGGGAGTAGCTCATTTGGGACAAGAGGACCGGATGTCTTTAAAAAGGATTGATTTGATATTTGAATTTTGCAGGGTGTTGCTCAGAGAGAGAGAAGAGAGTGGAAAAAATATGAGTTCAAAGGCAGGAAGGCCCTCTGTTGTTAGAAGTACACCATTGAGTGTGAGTCAGGCAGATACAAAATAATACATGCTGTGTGTTTTGTGTGTTAACACGCATTTGTGTTGGAATAAGTGCAGGGGAAGGGTTGTAAAGAGAAGCCTGTGATGGTGTTATGCTGTCTTATGATAACCTGCTTGGCCCTGAAGGCTTGAGTTAGATGAGAGCTGTAAGTGAATTGGAGATTGGACACTTCTGTTACATGTCTCTAATCATAAAAGCAATTTATTTGTCTTGTGTGGGAAAGTGATGCTGTCAGTGGTGTTATTTCCTTCATTGAACTTAAGATTGACTTTATGCTGTTCAGTTACAAGCGCCATAAACTCTCCTGTGACCTTGTGCTCTAGTCTCAAGCAAACCTCCTTGGCCGCAATCTGGATATTATTGACAATACATAATGCATTGCTAAGTCATTGAAAATATGCCACAAGGCTTTGCTCCAAAAAGTGTATTACATTGTTCTATGGATGACCTTTCATTGCTCAGCCATTAGAAGATTTGAGCTATTCTAGCCTCCCATACCTAGAGGGGTTTTTGTTCTGAGACCCTGCAGGGCATCTTTATGGGCTCTTTGAGAAAGCAAATAAATATGCAAGATTTCTACTAAAGACCCTCAGTGCCTTGTAGAGGAGCTATAACACTTATGATGCTGGCCTGCTCATTTACAAATTTATTTTTTTCAATTAGAATTTATTAAAAGCCGATTGCATACCAGGCACTGTGTTCAGTATTAGGAAATCAAGGTAGAATAAGCCCCAATGTCTGCCCTTAGAGCCTTAGGGTCAAATGGAAATATATGCAATATAGTGATATATTTAGCAGAATGGATCTGTACAAAATGTTCATGGGGGTGGAGGTGGGAGCACTTGACTAAGTCAGCTTTGGGGAGTCGGGGAAGACTTCCAAAAGGAAGTGAAATTTAAGTTGATGCAGAGAAGTCAAAAGAGTTTTGGGATCTGGTGCATGGGCAGCTGTTCAGATTGAGATTGGAAGGAATACAGGTGTCAGATCATGAAGGACTTTATATGATCAAAAGATTCAATTTTATATATAAGACAACCACAACATAGAAGGATTTAAATAGGAAAGAAATATAATCAAA